>NC_137771.1:116827064-117104564 GCF_963455305.1 Plecotus auritus
GATGGACTTAGGCATGGCTCAGCCTTTTGATTCTCTTTGATGTCCTAATTTAATAGACACTTTTCATTTCTGGGATTTGCAATATGGTGAAGAATTCTATATCAACATACATGAACAACACATCTAGATTTGGTATTGTGTGCATTTTAAAGTAGTTTTTTATTTGTAATAAATTTTTAATCATTGTATTATATTTTAAAATATAACACAGCAATAATTTGATTTATCATAGTGGCTTTAATTTATTTGGATAATATTAAAATTCAGGTTATGTCACAAAATATATAAGAAACCTTATATTTTTCTTTTTACATAAAAATTATTTGTTGTGGCATATTAAATGTCTGAGCACTTCTAATATAGAGTCACTTAATTCTTGATTGCAAGAAAAGCATCTATCCACATAAAGATAGACAGCATGGTAAGTGCAAAAAAATCATAAACTACAGGGTCGTAGATGTTAGAGCTTAGTCATTTAGACATTTCTTACTGTTCAATCTTGGAGAGTTATTTAGCTTTTCTAAGCCTAGTTTCCGCATCTATGATAGGCATTTTGTTGGGAGTATTTTGCAGGATTGTTGTGAAAAGGAACAGTGATTATGCAGAGCACAGGACAGACTCTATAAATGCCATTATAATAGCTATCCTTATCAATTTTGCTATTAAAATGTTGGAAAATTCATCCAGTATGACAAGATAAATTCCGAAATTATTCATTGCCCAGACAAATCTAATCTATGGCTGTGATCTTAATAAGTCTTACAGCTCCAGGGGTCATGGCGACAATGTGAAAGAGAAACACTCTTCCCTTTGCACACAGCAACCACACACAGAGATAATTAGATGTTGGTCAGCTAAATAAATAAATAAATAATTCTTGTGGCATCTGATTAAATTATACTGCAGTACCCATATCTACTCTATTATGATTATTAACTGTCATATGGTAAATGTTATTCATTAGTAATGGGGTCTACTCATTACACACTGAAAAGTATTCTTTTAGTATCATATAAAAGACATTATATTACCATGTGGTTTGCCAAAAATGAATTATCTTGGAAATAAAGCAATTTCTATTTGCAGTTTATTCATTTCCTTTTATGAGGCTAACTCGGTATTTTCTGTTTTGTTTTGTTTTTAATTGTCTTGCCAGGATTTCTTTGCAAGATTTTGTTCCATGCTAGAAATTTATACTTAGCTATGAGGCAAGAATTCAAAATATTTATGCATTCCCAAAAATGTATGTACATCTAAGAACACCATTCTTGAGTTTTTTTATTTTATCTGTTTTAATAGGAATTAATTTATATTCTTATCAACTAATGCCTAAAATTGTAATATTGAATATACTCTGATGCTATCGAATAATATTTATTTTATTTAAAGAATAGTTTAAGACATAAACACTATAGCTTGTATTTTTCAGTCTCTACACAGAAAAAAAGTTTATATTTATACAGTTATATTAATTCCAGAATTATAATATTTTTAAATCATTGAAAATAAATAAGTGAAAAGAGAAAAATAAAGGCAACACCCCCATACATGTTTTGTGAAAGCAAATGAATAGCTAAAGCACAAGTTTCCAAATGTTCTCTTGAATCTGAGCTTGCTCATAGATAGGAGGGCATGTTACCACATTTAGTTTCTTTAAAAAGTGCATGCTTTTATTTCCAGCATCTACAGACTTTATTATCACCATAGGAGAACAAAAGCAAAATGTTTTTGGTTTCTTACTTGATTTTTGTCTTTCTTTTAAAATATCATGCCTGTTTTCTTTTCTTTTGCAGTTCACACAGCATAGTGCTTTCTGAAAATACACATGCAGTTCCCATTATCTATGGAGACTGCATGAATCAAGGAGAGAACAGACCCTACTATATAGTATCTTTCTTGTGTGGTATTGTGAGCACCTGGTCTTCCTTATGGCAAGCCCTTTGACAAGTTATTTGGGCACTTTGTTTATAGTTAGGGAAAACTATTTTATCTTATGACCTGCAGAAGTGGACCCCTTCTAGATGGCCACCGATCCTCCCACATGGCCAAAACATGGGACTTTCATCTCCCATGTAGACAAGTATTTTTACAGGCATGCCTGGTTGTGCTTTGGTGGAAGAATTCAAACATGGATAAAAAGAATTGATGCACTTGTGAATGTAAAAGAAAATGTAGTGTGTGGATAGTTTATGGCTCTTCTAGTCTAACTCATCATTGGGAACAAGAAACAACCATTTTGTCAAACTTGGAACCCAATTCGATTTTATACTGAAAATTTAGAGTGAGCTTCTAGCCACTTGGGTTCCATTTCCTATATTCAATAACTGATTCTCTGCATTAATCCAGAAGTAACCAAGCAATAGGAATGATTGTATTCTACAATGTGTATGCTACTTACCACATCTGTGTGAATTTACAGTTATTTTTGATAATGAGGAAAATAATGCACACTGTTTTAGAACAACTTAAACAAATACCAATAGCCACACAAGTCAAGGGCATAGCCTATTCTAAATTTAACGGGAAAAACAATTGATCTGATTTATTTCTGATACTGTCTACTATAGATTCCTAAATATTCTTTGCTCTGGTGGAAGAAATTCCAACCAGGATTGGCATAACAGTTTTGCCTTCTAAACTGTTTATGTCTGTTAGGTATGGGGAAAGAGAAGACATTTTTTATATGGGCTGTGATAGTTAATTTTATGTGTCAGCTTGGCTAGGCCACACATAGTACCCACATATTTATTCAAACACTAGAGGCCCAGTGCATGAATTCATGCACTGGTGGGGTCTGGCCAGCCCGCCCCAATCGGGCAAATCAGGCCGGGCTGACCAGGGGGAGGAGACACAGGTGTTTGGCCGGCTGACCCCACTCCCAATCAGAGTGGGGGATGATTGGGGGTGGGACCAGCCAGGGGGAGAGGCTGCAGGCAGTTGGCTGGCAGTCCCCACCTTTAATCGGAATGTGTGTGTGGGGGCAATCGAGGGTGGGGCCAGCTGGGGGGAGGGGCTGCGGACAGTTGCCTGGCTGGCCCTGCCCCCTGGTCGAACTCCAAGTCGAGGGGACAATTTGCATATTAGCATTTTATTATATAGGATTTATTCTAGATGTTTCTCTGAAGGTATTGTTTTAGATGAATGTAACATCTAACTCAGTAGACTTTGAGTAAAATAAATTATTCTCCATAATGTGAGTGGAACTCATGACCAGTTGAAGGTCTAAATAGAAAAGGACTGACTGTCCTCAATGAAGAGGCAATTCTGCCAGCAGATGGCCTTCAGGCTCGAACTGTAGCACTGGGTCTCCAGCCTGTCAGCCTACCCTGCAGATCAGGTATGTACCAGCCTTCACAAGGACAAGCCCCAATTCCTTAAAATCTTTCTCTTTAAATCTATATTATCTATCTAGTTATCATCTATCTATCAAATCTATCATCTATATTTATCTATCTATCATCTACCTATCATCTGTCTATCATCTATCTATCTACTATCCATTCGTACTATTGGTTCTGTTTCTTGAGAACCCTGACTAACCCATGGACTATCCAATCTTTTCCACTTTTTCATTTTAGTTTACACCATTTTAAAATCCCTAGAGATTCATCACTTACAGTATAAGATTGTAAATTCTACTCAAAGAGAAGTATCCAAGATGGTGAAAGGTGCACTTGAAAAAAAAAAGGGAAAATTACAATTGTATTTCATAACCATAGCCACCTGGCATAGATCTATTTAAAGTTAATGATAAGGACATTGACCAATAGAATCCAAACTCAGCAAGGCTGCCCAGAATTCAACTGTTTGATAGTCAAAAATATTTCCTAAATAAGAACTCAAAAAGAACTCAAAAGAAAAAAGAAAGAAAGAAAGGAAGAAAGAAAGAAAAGAAACCTAATGGAAGGAAAGAAGAAAGAAAGGGGAAGGAAAAATTAAAGTACATGTATAGCCAGAGTCTGACTGAGCTTACATAATTCAATCCTCATTTCAGGAAAAATTACTCTTGAAATTTTCAGCCAATCTAATATTTTAAAGGATAAAGCCAATATATAAAGACATGAGATTATTGACATTGTGTTCTACAATACCACCAACACCAGAATTATAATAACACTAGAGGCCCAGTGCACAAAATTTGTGCATGGGGGGGGGGTGTCCCTCAGCCCAGCCTGTACCCTTTCCAATCCGGTACCCCTCGAGGGATATCCGACTGCCCTCTCACAATCCAGGACTGCTGGCTTGTTGGAGACCAGGTGTAAGCTGAAAAGGTCCTTGAACCTGAAGGGACTAACAAGGCTGTCCCCTACCCACACAGTTTTCCCAGGCTTGTTTGGATGGCGGTTATCAGTAGAATGAGAGCAACCTTTCATAGCTTACCAAGAAGTTTGTAACTATTTACTGAGATTTGCTGTACTGAGAATTTGTCCTTCTGCTCTGTCTCTCCCTTAGAGATTAAGAGGAACAAAGAATACATTCCTCTTCACAGACCTCCTATTCAGTGTTTTGTGTATAAAAGGCATTACGCAGTTCATAAACTTGCTGTAGTCTCTCGATGACCTGTAGTTCTCCCGATCCCGCTTTCCTGTCTTTCTTTCTTTTCTCAATTCCCACCTCCCTACCTCAGCCCGGTTCAACCTGTCAGGCTGGCCCTGGCACTGGCTCCCAAACGCTCTCCTGCCTGCCTGCCTGATTGCCCCTAACCGCTTCTGCCTGCCAGCCTGATCACCCCTAACCATTCCCCTGCCAGCCTGATTGAGACCTAACTGCTCCCCTGCTGGCCCGATTGCCCCTAACTGCCCTCCCCTGCTGGCCTGGTCACCCCTAATTGCCCTCACCTGCAGGCCTGGTCACCCCTAACTGCCATCCCTTGCAGGCCTGTTTGCCCCCAACTGCCCTCCCGTGCAGGCCTTGTCACCCCTAACTGCCTTCCCCTGCAGGCCTGTTTGCCCCCAACTGCCCTTCCCTGCAAGCCTGGTCCCCCTCAACTGCCCTCCCCTGCAGGCCTGGTCCTCTCCCCCGCAACTGTCCTCCCCTGCAGGCCTGATCTCCCCCAACTGCCCTTCCCTACCAGCCATCTTGTGTTGGCGATCTTGTGTCCAGATGGGGGTGGCCATCTTTGACTACATGGAGCAGCTATCTTGTGTGTTGGAGTGATGGTCAATTTGCATATTACCTCTTTATTGTATAGGATGAGACACGATGTCCTTGTAATTGTTCATTCTTGGTCTGTATCCCTCTTGATACACACACACACACACACACACACACACACACACAAGGGCAGGTAATACTTATTAATTTGACAAATACTTATTGAGCACATGTTATCTACCAGATACCATTCTAGGCCCCAGCAATACAATAGTGAACTGGAGAAATATTTTCTGCCCGTAGAGATTTTACAATCCAGTAGGAAATACACAAAAACAAAGAGAAAAATCACACTACAATTGAAGAAAGTGTTGTGATTGGAAACTTGGAGTATATGAGGGAGCACGAAGGAGACACAGTTAATCTAGTCTTTGATATCAAAACAGAAAGTTAAAAAAAAAAGAAGGAAGCAAATATTAGGCTGGTGGAGAGGAAGGTAAGTGTATTGAGGCATATGTCATTGATAAGATGAGTTCAGTGATCCAAATCCAAGTTTCCCATTTCTGTATAGAGGATCAGCATTATCAAGAAATTGCTTCTATTCACTTTGCATGTTGGAATCCAGTCTTTGCATTTGTGTGCCTAACTTTGACACATTAAAAAAAATACAATTTAGTGTATAAATGCTTAGAAGTTGGCATGATGCTTCATTCTGCCATTTGTATCTATGTCCACAGAAAACTATTAATACTATATAAGCCAGTGGAAAGGAATGAAGGACATGATTATGCAGACATTATTAATGTTTTATTTTGGAGTGCAGCCAGAGAGATAAATAGTCACATACAAACTCTACAGTTACAAAACCCCCATGTCAGTGCCCTGACTAGAAACAGCAAAGAGCTACAAGTGAGACCAGCTTTTCCCAAACTGTGCTTTTTGTGGTGTCCAGATGGGTTCTGGAAAAACAAAACAAAAATACCCTACAAAACAATATTACTGATACTAGTAATATTGTTTTTTTAAAAAGTATCATGCAGGTTGGCTCAAATATTACATTGATTTAGATAGCTATATTTAGGCAAAAGTTGCCTGAGGTAGGTGTACCACCTCAGAGAAGGCTAGGAAATTGATGTGCGATAAATGAAGGCATGGCATTCAAACTGCCCACCTACACTCAGGCAAACCTTTCCAATAACTGCCTCATCATATGTCATCTTGTAAATGACTGCTGATTCAAATTATGTGTTTATTATATATCTGGTGTTTTTTTGTATATTAAGCATATAAAATAAATCTAGTGTAGCCATGAAGCCATTAGTTTTTCTGTGAGAGAATCTTTTGCTGTTCTTTATGCAAGCAGGTATTCAAGTTCATGAGTGTTTGATACTTGGGAAATACATGACATTTTAAAAGTTTTATAGCCATACTAGAGGCACTGGGAGGGGGGTTCCTTAGCCCAGCCTGCCCCCTCTCACAGTCCGGGAGTCCTCAGGGGATATCCTACTGATGGCTTAGGCCTGCTCCCCAGGGAGCAGGCCTAAGCTGCAGTCTGGCCTCCCTCTGTGGGAGGGGACCAAACGGGCGATCAGGGGACAGCGCCACCCCCATCGCCCCTCCACCATCACTGACTGCCGCCCCCCCATCCCCGTTCCTTCCCTCTGCCAGCCGGCCCTGCTCCCCCTCCCCCTCTCCCCCCGCCCCCACCAACTGGTCATTCCTCAATTCAGTCGATTTGCATATTACACTTCCATTATATAAGTTTAGGAGATGCCTTTCTGAATAATTTCAATGAGAATAATTTACTGGTAGATAATTTCAGTGAATCAATCTTAGAATAGGGATCAGGAGACTGATCATCAAAGAAGTAAGCTAATTAAAGAAGTGAACCATTTTTATTAGAAATGAGATACCTTTTTTTTTTTCCTTGCAGTGTGAAACTTAAGTAAAAGTCATGTGATAAAATGGACTTGTGTACATGGGCAGTGGAAGAGTTTCTACTCCTTTTTTTTCACATATAAAGTGGACACATTTCTGAAAATGGAGTTCCCATTTGAAACCTCACAAAATGCTGGTGTTATCCTATTATAATGAGTGAAGAGGAAAATACAATATGCCATATGATATTTCTATTGCTATATATTAATAGATTATCAATCCATATTACATGTTAAAATAAATACATAGTATGCTATTTCAGGCAGTGGTAGCACAGTGCTTAGTATATTATACTAGTAGGTATTCCATAACTATTTGATGAATGAGTGAATGTATAAGGTTAAGAAATATAATGGAATGGATATAAAAATGTGAGTCTAGAAGTCTTTTTTGGATTCAGATTCTAGCTATACTTGCCATAGTAACTCAAAGACAATTCTCATCTCTGGACTCCAGAATATTTTTGTAATAATAAAAAGAGATTGTATCTAACTTTATAAAGGTCATTTACTTCTGTTATTGCCATTATTGACATACACTAGGGGCCTGGTGCATGAAATTCATGCACTGGGGGCGGGGTCCCTCAGCCCAGCCTGCCCCCTCTCACATACTGGGAGACCTCAGGGGAAGTCCTACTGAGGCGACCGGGCTGATCAGGGGAAGGCACCAACCCCATCACCCCGCTGCTGCAGCCACTGCCAGTCACCGCAGCCACCAAGGTGTTTTCATCAACACCGACTCCAGTCCCTTCACCATGAAAAAATAACAACTTCCTTTAGGCATTTTCAAGATGTGTCTTTCATAAGATATGACATTTCTTTATTTTTTTTATCCTCACCTGAGGATATGTTTCCATTGATTTTTAGAGAACGTGGAAGAGAAAGAGAAAGACAGAGAGAAACATCAAAGTGAGAGGAACACTTTGATTGGTTGCCTCCTGCATGAGCCCTGTCCTGGGCCCCAGCCAGGGAGGAGCCTGCCCTTGATCAGAATTGAACCATACCCTGCGGTCAGCAAGCCTAGGCATTATCCACTGAGCCAAACCGGCTAGGGCAGGATATGACATTTCGTAGCCCTCCAGCAGAGGACCTTCCTTTTTTTCTCCAGGAGTGTGGTAGAAAAACCCTAAATCACCTTTTTGGATTCTTATACCCAAATTACTAAGAATATTACCAGTGGCAAACAGGGAGCTTAGCCAGTGAGCGGAAATAGGTTATTTCCTCTGTAGTTCACACCAATTGCCTCCGATCTCTGGATCTGCCCCTGCCAACGCATAAAGCCTCGGGGCTTGGGCAGGGGCCCCCAAGCTCCCTCCCATCATCAGCTCCACCCTGCCAAGGTCTAAAGTCTCCGGGACTGAGCAGGGGCCCCCCAGCTCCCTGCGATCATCGGCTTTGCCCCTGCCAATGCCTAAAGCCTTAGGGCCTGGACAGGGAACCCACAGCTCCCTCTGATCAACTTATCGCCCAGCTCCGCCCCTGCCCAGGTCCCAAGCCTCTGGCCCCAGCTTGGGGACTGGACAGGGGACCCCCAGCTCCCTCTGATCGCTGGCTCTGCCCCTTCCCAGGCCCCAAGCCTCTGGCTGGGTCTTAGGGCCTGGACAGGAGACCCTCAGCTCCCACCAATCACTGGATCCGCCCCTGCCCAGGCCCCAAGCCTCTGGCCAGGGCTTGGGGCCTGGACAGGGGACCTCAGCTCCCTCTGATCACCTGATCTCCCGGCTCTGCCCCTTCCCAGGCCCCAAGCCTCTGGCCGGGGCTTGGGGCTTGGACAGGGGACCCCCAGCTCCTTCAGATTGCCCAATCACCTAGCTCCGCCCTTGCCCAGGAGCCCCCTGGCTCAGGTTCTTCCCAGGTTGCTCAGGACCCATGGGGGCATACCTCGGAGTGACCTGGATGCTGAGAAAGATCCTTGGACCCAGGCTGCTGGGTGCCTATGTATGCAAATTAACCTCCATCTTTGTTGGGTTAATTTGCATACTCACTCTGATTGACTGTGGGCTTAGCAAAGGTATGGTCAATTTACATGTTTGTCTATTATTAGGTATGATAGTCACAATACTAATATTCCAAGTTGTTTTATTGAAAAAAAAGTTTGAATTTAGTATCCCAGTGAAAAGAAAGGTCTTTTTAGGAGGTGGTAATTTGGGAGAAATTCTAGTTAGGAGGAGCCCTAGTTGAATTAAGAGCAATTTATGTCCCTCCAATATAGGATCCAGTTCAGGATGAAATGATACATTTAGTTGTCATGCTTAAGACATGTCATGCTTCAAGATGTGACAACTAAATTGCCACCAAATCCCTCAGTCTGCAACTGTGAACACCTGGTGGCTACTGTCTCTGGAGAATAACTGCCTCTCCTTTCCACCTTCCAAGTCTTACCAGAGTTCTGTCAATTGGCTGGCTATACTAGTAAACAGGCATCATAGGAATTCTGGGAAACAAGACTATTGGCCTGAATGCTCTTCTCCAAGCTATGTGAATGCTCCATTCCCTCATACTGTTTGGTATACTGACCAATTATCCTCTCACTTGACCTCTAAACCAGATTTCTCAATTTTTACACACTTTGGGTCAAATAATTATTTGTTGAGAGGACAGGGCTTTCTGTGCATTGCAGGATATTTGGCAGCATCCTTGGAACTCTACCCCTCTAGTTATCAGTAGCACCTTCCCAATTGTGAAAACCAAAAAATATCTACAGATGTTAAATAGCACTCAAGGGACAAAATTGCCTCTAGCTGAGAATCACTGTCATAACCCTAAAGTTACTTCATGATTAAATTTCTTAACCTCTTATTTTGTATTATGGACTGAAAATTCATGTCCTCACCCAAATTCATATGTTGAAATCTGTTAAAAGATAAACTGAGGTACATTAAAATTTCTAATAGTTTATTAAAGCATATAGCAATTAGAATTGAGTGGTGCCAAACCAGAAGTGGTTAGGAGGGCTCCACCCACAGGAACTGGGGGAGAGGATTTTTAGTACACAAGACTTGGAAGCAAAGCAAGGATATTATTTAATTGGCTATGAGTTACGCACTTGCCTTATTTGGGAAGACCTAGTTGACTGTTTGTGATTGTTGCTCTTAAGTTTTATTTTCTTAGATTTGAGTTCATTGAATCTGATTTAGATTTGTGTTTACTTGCATCAGAGACCAAGGCATTAGAGCCTTTTCTACCTAATGGCTACCTTGTTTAATCACTTTAACAAATTAATCCCCAATGTGATGGTATTTGGAAGTGGGACCTTCAGAAGGTAATTAGGTAATGAGAGTAGCACTTTCATAAATGGGATTAGTACCCTTATAAAAAGAGGTGGGAAAGCTAGCTAGCTTTCTTTCCTCTACCTGAAAATAAAATGAAAACTTGGCAATCTGTAACTCAGAAATGACCCTCACCAGAACCAGACCATGCAGGCACCCTAATCTTGGACAGCCTCCAGAACTGTGACAAATACATTTGTATTAATAAGCCACCCAGCCAATGGTAGCTTGTTATACCAGCAATAACTAATACCTTGTATTTAACATAGCACTCTCACTACTTGACATGTTATGTATGTTTGTTTTTTGTCTGCCCCATCACTCCCCATTTTACTAATAAGCTTGATGAAGGCAAGAACTTCATCTTATACACTAGAGGTCTGATGCACAAAATTCGGGCAAGGGGCTCGGCCCTCGCAGCCCTGGCTGTCTTGGCCAGCCCTCGCAGCCACAGCTGGCCCTTGTAGCCCCTTGCAGCCTCGGCTGCAAGGTTGTCAGGATGGTCGTTCTGCTGTTTGGTCTAATTAGCATATTAGCTCTTTATTATATAGGACTAGTGACCTAGTACACGGAGAGGGGGAGTTCCCTCAGCCCAGCCTGCACCCTCTCCAATAGGGGACCCTTGGGGGATGTCCAACTGCCGGTTTAGGCCTGATCCCCTAGGCAGTTGGACACCCCTCTCAGAATTTGGGACTGCTGTCTCCTAACCACTCACCTGCCTGCCTGACCGATTGCCCCTAACTGCCTCTGCCTGCTGCCTGATTGCCCCTAACCCCTCTGCCTGCCTGCCTGATTACCCCTAACCCCTCTGCCTGCCTGCCTGATTGCCCCTAACTACCCTCCCCTGCTGGCCTGATCTCACCCCCACTGCCCTCCACTGCTAGCCTGATCTCACCCCCAACTGCCCTTCCCTGCCGGCCTGAACTTGCCCCCAATGGCCCTCCCCTGCCAGCTTGGTTGCCCCCACCGCTCTCCCCTGCCGGCCTGATCTCGACCCCAACCTCCCTCCCCTGCTGGCCTGATCTCACCCATAACTGTCCTCCCCTGCTGGCCTGGTTGCCCCTAACTGCCTCTGCCTGCCTGATCACCCTCAAATGCCCTCCCCTGCTAGCCTGATCTCACCCACAATGGCCCTCCCCTGCCAGCCTAATCTTGCCCCCAATGGCCCTCCCTGCCAGCCTGATCTCTCCCCCAACTGCCCTCCCCTGCCAGCCTGATCTTACCCCCAATGACCCTCCCCTGCTGGCCTGATCTCACCCCCAACTGCCCTCTCTGCCTCAGCACCCACCACCACAGCTTTGTCCGGAAGGAAGTCGGACATCTGGAAGATGGCTGGTTGACCTGGTCTAATTAGCATATTACCGTTTTATTAGTATACATAGATTATATAGGATAGGATTGCTAAAATGGGGGGAAAAATCCTTTTTCAGCAGGAGGAGATGCTCTTGGCAGACAAAAATACATAATCTCTGTATCTGGACTGATAGCCAGCCATATGCACTATGCTGCCAAACTGGTCATTAAAAAATTGAACCGCTTTTTTACACCTTACACCAAACATCTGTTGCCCTTAAAACCCCTCCTCAGCCCCCAACTTAGGTTCTGCCTTTGCAGTTCACACAGATTAGGTTCTGATTGGTCAGTTCCTATGCCAGTCAGCATCTCCGGGCCTATCTCGGGCCATATCAGAAAGGTAGGGCTGATCAGCAGCCCTTATGGAGGCCCGGAGAGAAAGAGAGAGGCAATGGCTGATCAACAGCTGCCACAGAGGCTATGGTCAGACCCTCCTTCTCTCTCCAGGCCTCTTTCTCGGCCTGATCTGCAGCCTCCTCAGCAGTCAGTGCTGGGTCACCATGGCAACCCAGCACTGACTGCAGGACTGACTTCTGGTCGGTGGAACCTTCCATCGTAACTGAGCCTGGGTTTTTATATATTAGGATTGTTTTATCTCCAATGTATACAATAGATGCTCACTCATGAACAGCAGAGGATACCACAGAATGTTTTCACTACTCCAGTTACTCAATATGACCTGAAGTCATTCAACAGTAATCATTCAATAACAACAACAACAGCCCAAATTGCCAAGATGTGCCTAATAATTAGATACTGGCATCATTTTTCAAGTAATTAAGTATGTGAAAATATGGATTTTAAAATATGGATTGGGAAATTATCATTGAATGTAGAATTGATTAACTTAGAACATACTCATTTTATTCACAAAATATAAAATATGTAAGGAAATATTGGAGCTTAAATGTTTATCAGAATTAATCTTAGCCCTGGCCAGTGTGGATTTCTGTTTTGATTCCTGGTCAAGGGCACATACCTGAGTTTCAGGTTCAATCGTGGGCCCAGGTCAGGGAGTGTGTGTGAGGGAGGCAACCAATTGATCTCTCTCTCTCTCTCTCTTTCTCTCTCCTTCTCCTTCTCTTCATCCCTCCCTTCCATTCTCTCTTAAACTCAATGGAAAAATATCCTCAGGTGAGGATTAACAACAACAACAACAAAAGATTAATGTCTTCATAGATAATTTAAGTATTGAAATCATGAAGCCATAGGTGCTTTCCTCCTCATGGCTTATTGGACATCATTTGCCTTGTGAGGTTGTGGCATTTGCTTAACGGTATTCATTGACATCATAACTTCTTCATTTTGTAACTTCTCCATGATTCCTGAAGCCATTTGAATTGAGCCCTGACTCAGAGGTTCCATGAGGAAGACACAACTGCTAGCAAAGTCCTCCTCAAACTAGGAAGGAGGAATTCTTCCATTAACCTATAGGTTTAAAAGAGACCTGCAAGGGGCAGTGATGAGAAAAAAGGCCCTTTACTCAGGCAACCAGACTGATTGAATAATCCAGGCAGTCAATGTGACAATCTAGACAGAAATCACAATATAAGTTAGCTTTCCAATCACCTTCATGAAGAAAAATATAAGCCAAATGTTTAAAAAAATAAGTTAAGAATTTTAACTACCAAATCTATTTAATAACAGACCTGGAGAGTATTATACTAAGTGAAATAAGCCAGTGAGAGAAAGACAAATATCAGATGATCTCACTTATATGGGGAATGTAATGAACAAAATTAACTGATGAACAAAATAGTTCCAGAGACATGAAAGCATGCAACAGACTGATGAATTTCAGAGGGAATGGGGGGGTGGGTGGGAAGAGATCAACAAAAGAACTTATATTGATATATGCATAACCCATAGATAGACAATAGTGCAGTAGGCCCGGGAGTAGGGGAATAGGGAGATCAAAGTGGGCAAAGAGTGTACATCTATAATACTTTCAACAATAAAGATTAATTTAAAAGTAATAAAAAATAAAAAAGTTAAGAAATTTAACTACCAAACCCATAAAATGCAGTAACTATCAATTCTAATAATTATTATTGAGCATCTGTGTTCACCATATCTCAGAAAACCAAGAAAATGAACTTCTATTTGTCTCTCTTCAAATACAAAATGGTTCAATATTATGATAAATCAGACAGCACTAAAATTAATTACTATCAGGTGTAGTATATTATTATAGTAATTTATAATGCACACTATAACTCCTCTAGTGTGATAAATGATCTTAATGATGGCTCTACCATATTATATCAACTAACACAATTTCACAGAATAGCATACCTCAGAGTTACATGATTTTTATTACAGAAAATTATATTAGGAGAAAATGTTTTGAATTCTTTTTCACATTCTGTTTTCTTCTTCTTAATGCAGGTAGTATTATTATATCTACTAGAGGCCTGGTGCATGAATTCATGCACCAGTGGGGTCCCTCGGCCTGGCCTGTGGGATCGGGCCAAAACTGGCTCTCTGACATCCCCCAAGGGGCCCTGAATTGCCAGAGGGTGCAGGCCAGGTCGAGGGACCCCAGTGGTCCACGATTGGAGCCAGGGAGAGATGCGGGAGGTTGGCCAGCCAGGGAGGGACCTTGGGAGGTGCTCCAGGGCATGCCTGACCTGTCTCACTCAGTCCCAATCAGCCAAACCCCAGCAGCAAGCTATCCTATCAGTCAGAGCATCTGCCACCTGGTGGTCAGTTCACATAATAGCAACTGGTTGACCAGTTGACTGTCTGCCCCATGGTGGTCAGTGCACATCATAGTGAGTGGTTGAGCGGTCTTAGCATATCATTAGCATATTATGCTTTGATTGGTTGAATGGCTGACCTGACGACCAGACACTTAACATATTAAGCTTTTATTATATAGGAATATTATTATGACTAGAGCACTAGGTGGGTCCCTCAGCCCGGCCTCACCTCACGGAGTGGACCTAAGTCGTAGTCTGGTTGCCCTCTGTGGGAGGCGACTGGCCGATCAGGTATATAGATACTTTCTGGAGGCATCATGGACTCCCTCCTTATTTCTTTCCTCTGTGGTTGGAGAACAGGGGACTAAAAAGTGAAGACAGAACTGTGGCCAGGCCTGGGGCTTTTGTAGGCAGTGGAAAGAGAGAGAGGGCTGGGGAAAGTCTAGACACATTTCCTTTGATTGTCCTCCCTTCCTCCAGGCCCCTCCCTCTGTTTTTTCCTTCTTGTGGTGGACGCTGGAGCCTCGGACCAACCGGAGTCCAGCGACGGTGGTGTTTAGCCACCTCACTTCTCAGTTGAACTTACAGCCATCTCGCATTCCAAGTGGGGCTGTTTTCAAGTAGCTAAAGCACTGGGAATTCACAGCTCCTGGCCTCTCCCCTCTTGGTTTTCTCCTTGGGTCGGTTGCAAACTTCACCAAGACACCAATGCAGCTCTGCCCTGCAGGTCTGCACTGGTCCAGCATCAGCCCTGCCAGGCACTCTTCCTTAAGGTCTCCAGGCCCAAAGTCTGTGCTCAGGGAGGTCACCCAGAGCCCATTCCCCCCGGCAGGTAGGGCAGGTGGGCTAGTTTGGAGAGCTGGAGAAGATGGCAGAGTAAGAGCTGCTATGAACCAGTGCCTGCTTAGCCAGACTTCCTAAGCTCCCCACTGGGCCTAGGCAGGGCCCCTTCCCTGCTCCGGGAGGACCACAGCTGAGGTCCCCTCCTGCACCCAGTACCTTCCTCCTGTTCCACCACTGGGGCAGGAGCAGCTCGCCGCGACGCTCTGGTCCCTGCCAGCCCGGCAGGCAGCAGCGCAGGTGGGGTGCGGCTAGGGCACCAGCAGCCATGAACCTTCTCCCCTGCCCTGAAGCACAGGGCGGGGTCCCCAACCAGCTGCAGAGGCAGGAGTGGGGCCTGACAGGGGTGGGGGCAGGGCACGTGGCACTCATGGGCTCGGCATATGTGCATGCCACTCCAGCTCCAGGCCACCAGGCTCCTGCCAAGCAGCAGTGGCAGTGGCAGCACAGCAGATCGCAGCAAGACCCCGGGCACCTCATAGCCACCCCCAGGCGCCGTGCATGGAGATGCCGCTGCCGCCCACTGCTGAGCCACCATCCGGGCCAGGATCCGCGGGGGCTGTGGTGGCCTAGGGCTTCCGCTGGCCCCCGCCCCAAAGCTGGACTAGGGCTTGTCCAGCCACCCCTGCCGCCCGAGGGCTGCGCATGACCCACAGGCCTTGTTGCCCTCTTGAATCACCGCGTCCCAGCCATCCCGTCCAGAAAGTGGCCATCCCATCCCAGGAAGTGCCATCCCATCCCAGGAAGTGGCCGTCCCTATCGCCATGGCTCACTACCTGGTGCAGTTGGGCCTGCCCGGCATGCACGTAGGCTGGGTCCAGCTGCCAAGGGGAGGGGGAGGGATGTGCGGGCTAGGGCGGAAGCAGGGAAAGTAGTAGTGTAAACACAGCCCCTTCCCCCACCCCACGCTGTTCCTTCTGGGGTTGTGGCGACCACCTCATGCCGTTTCCAGCTCCCTGGAGCACCCCTGCCCTGCGCGGAGCTCTTGGGCCTGATTGGTGGTGAAGGACCTGGGACTCGCGGCCTGGAGGTGGCCCTCGCTGGCTTGGAGTCGCAGTGGTCAGGGATGCAAGGTGCCGGCTGGGGGATGGGAGCAGCCTCACACAAGTCCCCAATGCTGCAAGTCCCCTCTACTGGCACCTGCTGCGCAAGTAGCCTCCTGCTGATCAGTCATTACACATGAGGGAGTCCCTGACCAGTAGCATATTAGTCTTTATTATTATCGATGTAATCCTGAGACTTCAACAAAGGCACCAATAAATAAAAGATTAAGGATGCTTTGCTCCAAGTCTGAAACACAGAACTGGGCACCCTTAACATTACTGGGAGGACAGATTTTAAGGTGGCCCAGTGATCCCTACTTCTTGGGGTTTACCCTTTGTACACAATTTATATATTTCAGAGAGAAAGAGAGAGAGAGATAGAAACATCAATAATGAGATAGAATCATTGATTGCTGCCTTCTGCGCGCCCCTACTGGGGATTGAGTTTGCAACCCGGGCATATGCCCTTGATCAGAATCAAAGCCATGACCTTTCAGTCTGCAGGCCAACACTCTATCCACTGAGTCAAACTGGCTAGGGCAGGACTTGCTTTTAACAATAGAATGTGGAGAAGATGATGAGATGTTACTGCCATTATTATGTTATGATATATGGGCAAGGTCGTGGATGTCATTCCTATGATTACCTTACATAATTTAAGGTTCCACTTTGTTAGTAAACTTGCTCTAGAGGTGCCATCTGCATTGCTGCATTTGAAGAAGAAAACTGCCATGAATCTTAAAGCTGCAAAGAAAGGAATTCTGCCAACAACTGGAGTGAACCTGGAAGTATACCCTTTCTCAGTTGTTTTGATAAGACTACAAACCCAACTTGCACCTTTATTCCAACCTCATGGGACCCTCATGGGATCCCAGCTTAGTCATACCTCAACTGTGGGATATAACAAATATAAACTATTTTAAATCACTACATTTATGGAAATTTGTTGCACAGCAGAAGAAAACTAACAAAATTATAGTAAAGGTACTTAGTCCTAAACTTCTGATATAATGTTATCTAAATAGAATTTTTGAGTGATATTAATACAGTTTCATGGCCTATCTGATTTTTTTTTTGGGGGGGGGGCAGTAAGGACCCAGTAAAGTATGTTCCTGAAATCTTAACAGTTCAGGAAACATTAACTACCTGACAGACCTTTATTATATATATGGTAGAAGAGCATATATCGATAAGATATTTTTCCAGCTTAGAAGGAGATTATAGCATAGTGGAGAAGAAAAACAGAAATGGGTATTTCAACAGTTATATGCTACTCTCATAGTGTATGGGAAATGGGGCAAGAAGGGGTGGTACAGATATAGATAACTTCTTTGATGAGCTGATTCTGAAATGAAAATTGTTATCCAGGGTAAAAAAAAATATGCATTAGGAAATTGATTAATGGTTATAAGAGTAACAATGAAATGAATAATATTTATATATTCTTTGCTAGGTATTGTTCAAAGTGCATTATGTAATTAATTCCCAGACACATCCAATAATAGAGATATTAACCTCATTTTATAGATGAGGATACTGACAGTTTAAGGAGCATCTCATTAGGGGCAAAGATGGGATTCATTCCCCTAACTTTTCCATGACTTCTGGTCCTCTTCTTATTATACTAGAGGCCCGGTGCATGAAATTGGTGCACTCGGAAGGGTCCCTCAGCCTAGCCTGCACCCTATCACAGACTGGGAGCCCTCAGGAGGTGTCTGACTGACAGCTGACGCCCATTCCCTGTGGGGAGCAGGCCTAGGCCATCAGTCAGACACCCTTAGTGCTGCCATGGAGGCAGGAGATGCTCCCATCACCGCCACTGCACTCACCAACCATGAGCCCAGATTGTGGCTGAGTGGTGCTGCCCCTGTGGGAGCACACTACCCACCAGGGGGCAGCTCCTGCATTGAGCATATGCCCCCTGGTGGTCAGTGTGCATCATGGCAACCTGTCATACCGCCATCGGGCCGAATGTGAGAGGGCACAGGCCAGGCCAAGAGACCTTACCAGTGCACGATCAGAGCTGGGGAGGGATGCAGGAGGGCTCCAGGGCATGTCTGGCACATCTCGCTCAGTTCTGATCAGCTGGACCTCAGCAGCAAGCTGACCTACTAGTCAGAGCATCTGTCCCCTGGTGGTCAGTGCACATAATAGCGACTGGTCGAATGGTTGACTGATTGCCCACTGGTGGTCGGTACATGTCATAGCGACTAGTTGACTGTCTGGCCCCTGGTGGTCAGTGCATGTGATAGCAAGTGGTTGAACGGCCTTAGAATATTATTAGCATATTGTACTTTGTTTGAATGGCCAACCGGACGACCAGACACTTAGCATATTAGGCTTTTATTATATAAGACTAGAGGCCTGGTGCATGAAATTTGTGCACAGGGGGTGTATCCCTCAGCCCAGCCTGCACCTTCTCCAATCTGGGACCCCTCGAGGGATGTCTGACTGCTTGATTAGGCATCCCAGTCAGACATCCCTCTCACAATCCAGGACTGCTGGCTCCCAACTGCTTGCCTGCCTGCCTTCCTGATTGCCCTAAACCGCTTCTTCCTGCCAGCCTGATCATCCCCTAACCACTCCCCTGCCAGCCTGATTGATGCCTAACTGCTCCCCTGCCAGCCTGTTTGCCCCAAACTGCCCTCCCCTGCAGGCCTGGTCACCCCTAACTTCCCTCCTCTGCCGGCCTGGTCACCCCTAACTGCCCTCCCCTGCAAGCTTGATTGCCCCCAACTGCCCTCCCTTGCAGGCCTGGTCCCTCCCAACTGCCCTCCCCTGCTGGCCATCTTGTGGTGGCCATCTTGTGTCCACATGGGGGCAGCCATCTTTGCCCACATGGGGGCAGCTATCTGTGTGTTGGAGTGATGGTCAATTTGCATATTACTCTTTTATTAGATAGTATAGAGGCCTGGTGCATGGGTGGGGGCCAACTGGTTTGGCCTGAAGGGTGTCCTGGATCAGGGTGGGGGTTCCTTTGGGGTGTGGGGTGGCCTAGGCGAGGGGCCTGTGATGGTTTTCAGGCCGGCCATGCCGCCCAGCAACCCAAGCATAGGCCCTGGTATCTGGGATTTATTTATCTTCTATAATTGAAACTTTGTAGCCTTGAGTTGAGGCCTAGGCCGGCCAGGGTGTGCGGAAAGCTTGGCTTCCTCCATTACCAGGGAAACCCAAGCCTTCTGCTGGCTCTGAGGCCACAACCATCTTGGTTGGGTTAATTTTCATACTCACTCCTGATTGGCTGGTGGGCATGGCTTGTGGGTGTAGCAGAGGTACGGTCAATTTGCATATTACTCTTTTATTAGATAGGATTATGCTCCATTTTGGGAAAGAGTCTTTTGACGTGCCTCTTCATTTTCCTTCTAAATTTCTATGCTCCCTGCATTTCCTTCAGTTCCCATGATTTCCTGATCTTTATTTAAAGCACCAGTTATGCTCTACTACAATTTTTGTACAACTTGTCATCCTGAATAGTATGTAAATCGTTTGGCAGCTGAATTGTTCAAATTTCTATTGATCTCTTGTTTTTATCACAAGCCCTGAAATAATAATGCCCAATAAGTGGTGAATAAATGAGTGGATATTTTAGGGTTTCAGTAGGCAAAAAGAATGCTTATTATTATTGCTCAGGAAGATGATGTATAAGAAAGAAATCCTCCTTATTTCTGAGAATTTGATCAATTCTTACTTATACTCATTTTTAGTATAACAAATAAGCAGATGAATAAATGAATGGTAGATGTATAGGTGCATGGATAGGTAGAAAGATATATAAATAGAAAGATAGACAAGTATGTCTAAGTAACATAAAAGGTTACTTCAGGGTAGTGTATACTGCTTACTTTATACAAAACACTATGTTGCATTTGTGACATATTTTTTTATTACCCTGTCAAGAAGATAGTCATATTATTTTACCAATGAGATAAGTGAAAATTGAAGAGGCTCGCAGCTCATCCTCAGTCACATAGCATATGAATGAAACTATAATGGGAACTCATTCTACTGTTCATGTCTGTACCCTTAACTACAACACACACTGCCTTATATTTAGGTCTATATTTTTCCTTCCCAGTTTTTGCTTCTATCACTTGTTTTGAATTAATTACATTCTAAGTAGTGGTATTTTGAGGCCATTTCTGAAACAGTTATGTCATGCATTGAAGTAAAACAAATAGGCCTTACTGACTAGTTGAATGGTAGCCTAACCCCAAAATGTTCACATCTGAATCCCTGGAAACTGTGAATGTGACTTTATTTAGAAAAATGGTCTTTGCTAATATAATTATGTAAAATATTTTGAGATGAGATAATTCTGAGATACCTGGGTGGGCCCTAAATCCAATGGTAAGTGTCCTTATAAAAGACAAAAAAGAAAACAGTACCATAGAGAAAAAGGCCTTATGAAGACAGAGGTAGACAGTGGAGTGATATAGCCACAAGAAACACCTGGAGCCACCAGAAGCCTCGAGAGGCCAGAAAGTTTTCTATAACCTTTGGAGAAATGCCCAACTCTGCAGATAATTCAATTGTAAACTTCTGGCCTCCTGGACTATGATAGAATAAATTTCTGTTATTTTAAATAATCAACTGTTTGGTAATTTGTTATGACAACCCCAGAAATCTGATATGCCAACTATAATTTGTTCCTATAAAAATCATCATAATATTGTCTTTCTTGACAAAAACCCCTGAAAGTCATACTTTAGACATACCTGCACTTCAGGTCTTTGAACCCTGTAAAATTATATATATTTTTTTCTGAGAAAATAGTTAATACACAGCTAATTCTCAAAAAGGCCTCTGAGCTTAATCAAGACTACTAGTTTTGCATCAGAAAATGACACTCACGGAATGACAAGAAGACAAATGTTGACCAGGGACAGTACTGCAGGGGCTATCTAGAGCAACCAAACACATGCCACTGCCAGGGTGACCTGGAGCAAACAGGTGTGACCAGCCAGGGGCCACATGACCACACTAAAAGTGTGCTTTAAGAGGAACCTAGGGTGCCACCCTGCCATGGGTGCCAGGGCTGCACAGCGAATTAAATGCCAGAGGGCTCTGGGTCCTCACAAGGAGTTGTACACCAGAGGAACTGTGCATGTGCTCCCACCACTTCCAGCATCTGAAGCAGACAACTGAGGAACCAGATCCCTGGGAAAAGGGGATACAACTCAGAGAAGAGACAATAAAGGTGTTAGACTCAATGGCAGACCTAACCTCTAGGCTAAAAATATCTGGACCATTGCCCTGATAAGGTCTTCAACCTCTCAAACCTCAAGCAAGGTGTTCCCAGGCCAGAAAGAGAATACAAAAATGGGGATACAAAGAAACAACCTCCCAAGGACAGAAAAGGATGAATCTACAAAAAATAATAATAATAATAATAATAATAATAATAATAATAATAATAAAATAAATAACTGAATGAAACAGAGGCATGCAAGATGTCAGAAAAAGAATTCAGAGTAAGAGTCATACAGTTTATAAACTGGATAGCTGTGAAAATTAACTTATGTAAGAATCAAGAAGAAATAAAAAATGATATAGCTACAATAAAAACACAATGGAAGGTTTCAACAGTAGACTAGAAGAAGTAGAGGACCAAATTAGTAAATTACAAGATAGGGCAAAAAAACACACCCAATCTGAGCAGCAATTTGAGAAAAACATTGGAAAGCAGGGGGAAAGCCAATGGGAGCTTTGGGACAACATGAAATGAAGTAACATTCATATAATAGGAGGGATAGAAGGACAAGAAGGGGAGCAAGGGTTACAAAACATAATTGAAGAAATAATGAAAGAAAACTTCCCTAATTTGGGGAAGAAAAGAGTCACACAAGAACACAGCAGCGCAAACAAGATGAACCCAAAAAGACCAACCCCAAAACACGTCATAATTACAATGGCAAATGTTAACCATGAAGATAGAATCTTAAAGACTGAAAGAGAGAAATAGAGTTACCTACAAAGAATCTCCCATCCTATCTAATAAAAGAGTAATATGCAAATTGACCATGCCTCCACTACACCCACCAGCCAATCAGGAGCAAGTGTGCAAATTAACCAAACCAAGATGGCTTCGTCCACAGAGCTGCAGCAAGCAGGAGGCTTGGGTTTCCCAGCAATGGAGGAAGCCAAGCTTTCCGCCTGCCCTGGCCTGCCTTAGCCTCCACTTAAGGCTACAAGGTTTCAATTATAGAAGTTAAATAAATCCCAACAAAAATGGCGGCAGCCACAAAGCTGGAGAGAGCAGGAGGCTTGAGTTGCCCCTGGCAATGGAGGAAGCCAAGTTTCCGCAGCCCTGGCATGCCTTGGCCTCTGCTTAAGGCTACAAAGTTTCAATTATAGAAGATAAATAAATACCAACAAAAATGGCTGTGGCCACAGAGCGAGCAGGAAGCTTGGTTCCACTCAAGGCTACAAAGTTTCAATTATAGAAGACAAATAAATCCCAGATACCAGGGCCTATGCTTGGGTCGCCGGGGGGCCTGGTCGGCCTGCAAACCACCACAAGCCCCTCGCCCAGGCTGCCCCACACCCCAAGGGAACCCCCAGCCTGATCCAGGACACCCTTCAGGGCAAACCAGCTGGCCCCCACCTGTGCACCAAGCCTCTATCCTATCTAATCCTCCTATCTAATAAAAGAATAATATGCAAGTTGACTGTCACTCCAACACACAAGATGGCTGCCCCCATGTGGTCAAAGATGACTGACCCCATGTGGACACAAGATGGCCAGCAGGGGAGGGCAGTTGGGAGGGACCAGGTCTGCAAGGGAAGGCAGTTGTGGGCAATCAGGCCAGCAAGGGAGGGGTGTTGGGAGGGACCAGGCCAGCAAGGGAGGACAGTTGGGGGTGATCCAGCCTGCAGGGGAAGGCAGTTAGGGCTGACCAGGCTGGCAGAGGAGGGAAGTTGGGGGTGACTGGGCCTACAGGGGAGAACAGTTGGTGGGACCCGGCCTGCAGGGGAGGGCAGTTAGGGGTGACCAGGCCTGCAGGGGAGAGCAGTCAGGAGTGACCAGGCCTGCAAGGGAGGGCAGTTTGGGGCAAAAAGGCTGGCTGGGGAGCAGTTAGGCATCAATCCGGCTGGCAGGGGAGTGGTTAGGGGGTGATCAGGCTGGCAGGCAGCAGTTAAGGGCAATCAGGAAGGCAGGCAGGTGAGCAGCTGGGATCCAGCAGTCCTGGATTGTGAGAGGGATGTGCTACTGCCCATTTAGGCCCAATCCTACCTGATTGGGCCTAATCGGGCAGTTGGACATCCCTCGAGGGGTCCCAGATTGGAGAGGGTGCAGGCTAGGCTGAAGGACACCCCCCCATGCACGAATTTTGTGCACCTGGCCTCTAGTTAGATTATAAAATTATTTCTCAACATAAACACATCAGGTCAGATGGGAATTTAATTAAGTATACAAATTGATGCAAAGCAAGGGACTGAATCCAAGAATACTCTATCCAGCAAGGCTATAATTCAAAACTGAAGGGGAAATTAAGAGCTTCACAGGCAAAAAACAAACAAACAAACAAAAACAAAAACAAAAAACAAAACAATAAAAACAACCAACCAAAAAAAAGCAACTAAGGGACTTTATCACTAACAGGCCAGTAATTCAAGAAATGCTAAATGGATTGTTGTAAAAAGAAGAAATAGAAAGGGAAGAAGGAACACAGGCATAACAAAATAGAAATGGCTACAAACAAGCACCTATCCTATCTAATAAAAGAGTATTATGCAAATTGACCATACCTCCACTACACCCATAAGCCATGCCCACCAGCCAATCAGGAGTGAGTATGCAAATTAACCCAACCAAGATGGCTGTGGCCATGGAGCGAGCAGGGGCTTGGGTTTCCCCAGCAATGGTGGAAGCCAACCTTCCGCAGCCCTGGCCTGCCTTGGCCTCCACACAAGGCTACAAAGTTTCAATTATAGAAGATAAATAAATCCCAACAAAAATGGCAGCAGCCACAGTGCTGGAGAGAGCAGGAGGCTTGAGTTGACCCCAGTGATGGAGGAAGCCAAGCTTTCTGCCTGCGATGGCGGGCCCAGGCCTCTGCTTAAAGCTACAAAGTTTCAATTATAGAAGATAAATAAATTCCAGATACCAGGGCCTTTGCTTGGGTAGCTGGGGTGCATGGCCAACCTGAAAACCACCATAGGCCCCTCACCCAGGTTGCCCCACACCCCAAGGGAACCCCCACCCTGATCCGGGACACCCTTCAGGGCAAACCAGCTGGCCCACACCTGTGCACCAGGCCTCTATCCTATCTAATAAAAGAGTAATATGCAAATTGACCATCACTCCAACACATAAGGTAGCTGCCCCCATGTGGACACAAGATGGCTAGCAAGGGAGGGCAGTTAGGTAGGACCCAGACTTGTAGGGGAGAGCAGTTGGGGGGGTGGACCTGGCCTGCAGGGGATGGCATTTAGGGGTGACCAGGCCTGCATGGGAGAACAGTTAGGGGTGATCAGGCCTGCAGGGGAGGGCAGTTAGAGGCAAACAGGCTGGCAGGGGAGCAGTTAGGCATCAATCCAGCTGGCAAGGGAGTGGTTAGGGGGTGATCAGGCTGGCAGGCAGAAGTGGTTAGGGGCAATCATGAAGGCAGGCAGGTGAGCTGTTGGGAGCCAGCAGTCCTGGACTGTGAGAGGGATCCCAGATTGGAGAGGGTGCAGACTGAGCTGAGGGACACACCCTCCGTGCATGAATTTCATGCACCAGGCCTCTAGTCAATAATAAGAGTAAACAAAAATGAACTAAATGCTCCAATCAAAAGACATAGAGTGGCTGAATGGGTAAGAAAATATGACTCATATATATGCAGTCTACAGGAGATCCACCTCAGAACAAGGACTCACACAGACTGAAAGTAAAGGAAAGGAAAAATAATTTTCAGGCAAATGGAAATGAATAAAAAAAATCTGGGGTAGCAATACTTATATCTGACAAAATAGACCTGTAAATGAAGGCCAAAACATGAGATAAGGAATGCCACTTCATAATACTAAAGGGATTAGTACAACAAGAGGATATAATTCTGATAAACATGTATGCACCCAATGCAGGAACACCCATCCCAAATACACTAAAAACAAACAAACAAACAAAAAAAAAACTTCTAGAAGATATCAAGAGAGAGATTGACAGCAATACAATCATAGTAGGGGACTTCAATGATTCATTGACATCACTGGATAAATCTTTAGAAAAAAAAATCAGCAAAGAAACAGCAATCCTAAACAACTCACTAAATCAGATAGACTTAATTGACTTAATTGACATCTTCAGGACATTTCACCCCAAAGCTACAGAATATATATTCTTCTTAAGTGCACAAGAGGCATTTTCAAAGATAGACCACATATTGGAACACAGGCAAAGTCTCATCAAATTCAAGAAGATTGAAATCATATCAAGCATCTTCTGAGATCACATTGGCATAATATTAGATATAAACTACAATAAAAACAATAAAAAATTCAAACACTTGGAGGATAAAAATCATTTTATTAAACAATGATTGGATTACCAGAGGGATCAAATAAGAAATAAAAAAAAAAAGAAATAAATAAGCATTCTGCAAACAAATGACAATGAAAACACAACAATACAAAACCTACGGGACACAGTGAAAGCAGCCCTGAAAGGGAGTTCATAGCATTACAGGCCTATCTAAAGAAAGAAAGAAAGAAAGAAAAAAAGAAAGAAAGAAAGAAAGAAAGATTGGTAATAAAGTATATAACTCTACAACTTAAAGAATTATAAAGAGAGCAACAAGAAAAGCCCAGAGTGAGTAGTGAGTAGAAGGAAGGAGATAACAATGACCAGAGCAGAAATAAATGAAATGGAGACCAAATAAAAAAAACAAAACAAAAAAACAAAACAAAACAAAAACCAATACAAAAGATCAATAAAACCAAGAGCTGGTTCTTTGAAAGGATAAACAAGATTGATGTACCTCTAACCAGGCTCACCAAGAAGCAAAGAGAGAGGAACCAAGTAGACATAATCAGAAATGAAAGAGGCAAAATAACAACAGACCCCACAGAAATATAAAGGATTATAAAAACAAATACTATGAACACCTCTATTCCAACAAACTGGTCAAACTAGAAGAAATGGACATATTCCTTTAAAAATATGACCTTCCAAAACTCGCTCAGGTAGAATACAAAAATATTAATAGGCCGATAACTATGGAGGAAATTGAAGAAGTAATAAAAAAAACTTCCAGCAAACAAAAGCCCTGGGCAAAATAGCTTCACACGGGAGCTTTCCCAGTTATTGAAAGAAGATCTAAAGCCTATCTTACTCAGACTATAACCAAAAATTCAAGAAGTAACACTTCCAAGCTCTTCCTATAAGCCACCATTACCCTAATCCTAAAACCAGATAAAGACAACAAGAAGAAAAGATTTACAAGCCAAATCCCTCGTGAACATAGATGCCAAAATTCTCAACAAAATTCTTGCAAATCGGATCCAGCATTACATCAGAAAGATCATACACCAAGACCAAGTGGGATTTATCCTGGGGATGCAAGGATGGTAAAATATTTGCAAATCAATAAACCTGATACATCACATAAACAAATTGAGAGATAAAAATCACATAATCATAAATTAATGCAGAAAAAGTATTTGACAAAATTCAACACCATTTCTTAATAAAAAACTCTCAGCAAAGTGATAATAGAGGGACCATACTGCAACATAACAAAAGCCTTCTATTACAAACCTACAGCCAAAATCATATTCAATGGGCAAAAACTAAAACCATTTTCCCTAAGAGCAGGAACAAGCCAGGGTGCCCACTCTCACCACTCCTGTTCCACATAGTATTGGAAGTGCTAGCCATAGTGATTAAACAAGAAGAAGAAATAGAAGGCATACAAACTGAAAAAGAAGAAGTAAAACTGTCAATATTTGCCGATGACATGATATTGTGCATTGGAAACCCTAAAGACTCCATAAAAAACCTACAGATTTAATAAATGAATTTGGCAATGTAGTAGCAGGATACAAAATTAACACCCAGAAATCTATGGCTTTTTTATATACCAATAATGAGCTCACAGAAAGAGAAACAACAACAACAACAAAATACAATTCCATTTACCATTGCAACAACAACAAAAAAATAAGATACCTAGGAATAAACTTAAATAAGGAGGTAAAAGACCTGTACTCAGAAAACTATGGGGCATTGAAAAAAGAGGTAGAGGAAGACATAAACAAATAGAAGAATATACCATGTTCATGGATTGGTAGAATCAACATCATTAAAATGCCCATACTATCCAAAGCAACCTTTAGATTTAATCCAATCCCCATAAAAATACCTATGGCATATTTCACAAATCTAGAACAAACTCTAAAAAAATTCATCTGGAATGAAAAAAAAAAAAAGAACCCCAAATATCCACAGCAATCTTGAGAAAGAAGAACAAAGTTGAAGTGATCACAATACAAGATATCAAGCTATATTACAAACCTACTGTCCTCAAAACTACCTGGTACTAGAACAGAACAGAAATATGGGCAAATGGAACAGAACAGAGAACTCAGAAATCGACCCAAGCCATTATGCTCAATTAATATTTGACAAAGGAGGCAAGAGCATACAATGAAGTCAAGACAGTCACTTCAATAAACGGTGTTGGGAAAATTGGAGAGATACATGCAAAAAAAAAAAAAATGAAACTAGACCACCAACTTACACCATACACAAAAATAAACTCAAAATGGAAAAAGGACTTAAACATAAGATGGGAAACCATAAAAATCTTAGAAGAATCCATAGGCAGCAAAATATCAGACATATGTCATAGCAATATCTTTACTGATACAGCTCCTCAGAAAATGGAAACTAAGGTGAAAATAAACAAATGGGACTACATCAAAATAAAAAGTTTCTGCATAGTAAAAGAAACCATCAATAAAACAACAAGAAAGCCCACTGTATGGGAGAACATATTTGCCGATGTTATATCTGATGAGGGTTTAATCTCCAAAATTTATGGGGAACTCACATATCTTAACAGAAGGAAGATAAACAATCCAATAAAAAAATGAGCAAACAACCTAAATAGACACTTTTCAAAAGTGGACAAACAGAAGGCCAAAAGGCATATAAAAAAATGCTTGAAGTCAGTAATTATCTGAGAGATGCAAATCAAAATGACAGTGAGATACCATCTTATACCTGTCAGAATGGCTATCATTAGCAAATCAATCAAGGAGAAGTGCTGGAGAGGATGTGGAGAAAAAGGAACCCTCATGCTCTGCTGGTGGGAATGCAGACTGGTGCAACCACTGTGGTAAATAGTATGGAGTTTCCTCAGAAAATTAACAATGGAACTCCCATTTGACCCAGTAATCTGACTTTTAGGAATATATCTCAAGAAATCAGAAACACCAATCAGAAAGAACAATATGCACCCCTATCTTCATAGCAGCACAATTTACCATAGCTAAAATTTGGAAGCATTCTACATGCCCATCTGCAGATGAGTGGATGAAAAACTGATGGTAAATCTACACAATGAAATACTACGCTGCTGTAAAAAAGAAAGAAATCTTACCATTCATAACAGCATGGATGGACCTGGAGAGCATTATGCTAAGCAGAATAAGCCAGTTGGAGAAATATAAATATCACATGACCTCACTCATTTTTTGAATATAATGAACAAAGTAAACTGATAAACAAAAATAGATTGAGACAGGGAAACATGAAACAGACTGTCAAACCTTAGAGGAAAGGCAGGAGGGGTTAAGATACCAACCAAAGGACTTGTATCCATGCATATGAGCATGACCAATGGAAACAGACAATAGGGGGGTGGGAACATGTGCTGGTGGGTGAGGGCGGCTGGGGAGAGGTCAACGGGGGAAAAGGAGACTTATATAATAGTATATGTAATACTTTAAACAATAAAGAATTAAGAAAAAAGAAATTAAAACTCAAAAGTATTGAAAACCATATTGAAATTGAAACTCTATTAACACTACTTCTTAACAAAACTATAATAGAAAATACCCATAAACATTGTACTGTGTCTAACAACTCTTTAATTATCCAACTTAGAAATTCACTAATGTAAGCTTATAAAACATTTAGTAATGCTTCTAAATAATAGCAATGAGATACTTCCTAAATTAGCCACTATTATAGGGAAAGGAATCTTTCATCTAAAACTTAACTTCTAATCCTAAAGTGCCATGGGTTTTGCTTCTGGGGTTTTAACACTAATTATTGGTACAACAATTCACATTTCAGCTACTATGTAAATAGTGCCAACATTTAGTAGATGATTCTTCTCAAATCCTCTAAGACAGCCCTCATTTTAAGGCTGTGATGAAGAAATCAATATGTCTGATTTTTTAAGTCCTTTTCAAAGTCCACTCCCTATCTTGTAAAACTCAATTTACAAAATTCTATTGGTCCTTTGATTACTTTCACTAATCCAATTTAAGAGCTTAAAATTCTCCCAAGTGGCCCTTAATTAATCACTAATATGAATGCACAAACATGCATTTGGACTGTATCTGGAAGTTAATAAATGCATCTGGATCTTGGTATTTGATAATAACCTTCCTTCAATAGACAGCTGATTGAGACAATGCATATAGTAGTTGTTTATGAACTTGAAATAAACTTGAGAGATATATCAATCAATTTTACTGACTCTTATCCTTTAACTTTTACTTTACTGATTCCTCTTCTTCTTCAGAATATTCTGCACGAGAGTGAGCCAAAACCCACTAAGAGTACAATAAATAAAAGTGTCAATTATCACTCCTACTGGGAGTTTGATCACTTGCTATGACGTGTGCTGACCACCAGGCGGTGGTGCAGAATGAAGGAAGGCCCCTGCAGGCAGCCGCTAGGGGCCCTACCTGTGCACAAATTCCTAAAATTTAATCATTTTACATTTTTTAAAAATGTTAATTAGCTTAATGAAGACCAGATATTTTCTTAGGGTATACATCCCAAATAAAGTTTCTTGTCAAGGTCCTCTAAATTGATGAGACATTTTTGCTTATTGTGAGCTATTGAGATATAAATAACAGTTTTCTTTCATTTAATTTCTCTATTGCTTTTTGATTCATTCTAATGGTTGTATCACATACCATTCATTATAATACATCTTACCAAAAGCAGCAATTGGGACATTATTTCACTCCAATTTTTCCAAATGAATTAGCAAAAGAAAATACATAATGGATTAATCACAAATATCTTGATAATCTATAATAAGAACATGAGACTTATCTATATATATATAAAAGCCTAATATGCAACGTGTCCCCTTGGGAGTTGGACCCACTGGGAGTTTGATCACTTGCTATGACGTGTGCTGACCACCAAGGGGTGGTGCAGAATGAAGGAAGGCTCCTGCAGGCAGCCGCTAGGGACCCTACCTGTGCACGAATTTCATGCACTGGGCCTCTACTTTAATAATAAAACTTTTTAAATGATAATATATTAAGAACATGAGACTTATTTCAAGTGCTCAATAGACACACATGACTATTGGCTTTGATATTGGACAGTTTAAATAAAAAACATATCCTTCGTTGCAGAAAGTTGTACAGGACAGAGCTGACTTTGAGAAAAAAAATGGTGCTCTTTTCAATTGACTTCCATTGTTTATGTTAGAAATGAGAAATAGCATTTACGATTAAATTATTTCAAATTCTCTTTAGTGCTTAAAATAGTAAGAGTATATCCTCTTTGAAATGTACTTTTCAGATTGCACTTTCAGAAATGACCCCCAAAATGACAGCTTCAATAGTGTTGCAGACACCATAATTGTTTTCAAGCAGTAGTGTGTAAAATGATATTAAACCATTCACAGCTATTAAAAGACCCTCAACAAGTTTATATATAAATGATCCAGAAAGGCAACTGAAATATCGCCCTTGGAGCATCAGGCCTTTTCATATTTAAATACAAATACATGCTATTTTGGGCTCATCTTTGATCAGTTTGAAATGAAAGAGCCAAGAGGCTCTCTTTCCTGGAAAACACACACACACACACGCACACACACACACACACACACACACACACACAAGACAAAAACAAACAAACAAAAAAACTACCTCCTTTGTCACCAAAAATAAATAAATGATACAAATGATTCTTCTACTGGTTTTAAAAGTAGAGCTAGAAATTATGTGAAGTTGGGACTTGAATTATTCATGTGCTCTGATTGAATGGGATCATTATCTCTGGCCTTAAAGCTAATAAATACTGACTAATGCCTGGAGACTGTTTTGATATAATAGTGTCAAGAAAAAGAAAGAACAACTGATTTTTTTTCAAGCTTGGGCCTAAATTAAGGAGAAGCTCCCTAATGAATTCACTTCAAGAAGTGTGGGATATGTGTGTGTGCATGCCCATACACATATGTGTGTGGCTGTCCATAAATATAAAACATTTTAGACAATTTTGCTATTCAGATTTCTCTCAATATTCTCAAAGACATTTTAACTTATACATGCAATTTAAGAGTTGCAAAATGTCTCAGTTGTCTGGTGCCTTCTGCTATTTTCCTCTTCTTTCTCTATTCTCACCCACAATAAATATGTAAGAGTATTTAAAAACAATGAAGATTGAGGTTTAGTCAATGATTATGCTATCTAATTATTTGCCAGTAAACAGTTAAATAATCTTAAATTATAGACCAGGGGTTTTTTTTGTTTTTTTTTTTTTACCCCAGATTGATTTCAACTAGTGAATTTGCTTGAGTTTAATACAACCATAAATCAGAAAGAATGTGGAAAGCTTAACTTAAGGTTGTGCTCTTTAAAGCAATCCTAGAAAGATATGCATTTGTTTGAAAGTATGGAAAAAAATAAACTTGACAGTTGGTTTCAGAGAAAGAAAAATTAGAGGTGGATTATGTTGCAAAATACTTTTTTAGGCTAATAGTTATAGAAATGTAGCAGGATCTGCTGGATAGCACAGGAAAATATCATTATTGACTATGTTGATTTGTTTAACAGAATACACACTGCCTTTTCTTTCTTTAAAACACTGTGTGTGTTTTTCAAGCGATGTGGAGTTTCTTAAGAATAGTATAAGAACATACAACAAAGCCTGTTAGCAATTCAGTAGTTTGTAAAATTTACACAAGACCAAAAGTCCTTCCTCTGAAGCAGCTGGTTTGGTCTTATACAGAATGTATAGTTTCCCAGACTGCTTTTCTCAACATCTAACACAAGCTAACAAATCATGCAATTTAATTAAGTTTTTAACAGAAAGTAAAGTGTGTGAACCATCTATTGAAATGGGGTGTGAATACTGTTTCAATAATGCTGCACTAGCATAACCGACTGCCTTTTTCTATCTCAGTGGTCGGCAAACTCATTAGTCAACAGAGCTGCAGTTTGCTGACCACTGTTCTATCTGATATAGTAAGCAGTGGAGGACAAATGAAATTTTTAAAAAAGTAAACACCCTTTATTAGCCAGTATAGCTAATCCTTACCGGTGATTTTATTGTATTTTTCTATGAAATGGCCATGAACTTTTATTCTTAGATCAAATAAAACATTTTTTTTTAATTTGAAGCACAAAGAAAAATGTCAGAGGTGGGTAAAGTATAGCTTTGTATTTGTGACTATTATTATTTCTACCTTTGTCTTTTAGAAATAGGAGATGCCCCTTCAAAGGGGGAGAATAAGGCATTTCATGCTGTCTCCTCTTGGAAGATGCACACTTCAATTTTTCTCCAGCGTTTCCCACCTGTTATCATGCTAGGTGTGGACCTGACAGTTCCCCATGCTCTACTTCACAAGGCCCCCATGGTTGGCAGTACATTCACAATGTGCAGGTCCCCAAACAGTGTTTTTGGCACTGAGATTCCCCTGTTCACTTGCACTGTGACAGGCTGCCCAAAGGACAGATATGTGGATCAAAGGCAGTACCTGTGGATACACCCAGTGAGACCCAAGGAGCATTGCTAGTGTTCTCAATAATTTGCCATTAGTTTGGAGAAAAAGTGAGGAGTGCACTATTGAGTGATAAAAAAGCATTCTATAAGGAAAATATACACTATATTTATTTTGATGTTGAATTCAAAAGGGTCACACAGAGCTGCAAAAGAACATTCAAGAAAAGAGGCAACAGCATGAGTTGGGAAACTTCCATATCTTTTCATACAGATAGTTGTGATGGATGAAAAAAAAAATTAGATTCAGAGAGACACAGGAAACAATGTAGTTCTGCCCTTACTCTGATCATATCCTCATGTAATTTTATACTAGTCTTTGTTTTTCTCTATTCTTTGTTTTCAATATGGACATTTGGTGGACAATTTATAATTAGAGTTCCAACTCTACGTAGAATTTTCTGTCAAGACCCTGGATTGGTCACTCTCATATAGTTGCTTATGTTCCATTAGCATTGCCCTGCCCCACCACACCTGTGAGAATATATATGCCTTTACTAGTCAGCCCTTTGCTTAGTTCTCAGAAAACAATTACATAGAGATATGCATATTTAAGATGTGTACATTTATAACTCAATATTAAATTTGTGGATGCATACATAAATTTATAGCCATGCCCAAACTCAGTGGTGTATGGGCCTGCCCCATGTCATTGGGAAGATGGGGAGGCTTACTCTCTTTTTAGTATTTTACCCTCAGATTTTTGGACTCAGTAATATGTTCCATTTTCTACCATTTATAGAACCACTGTTTCCAAGTTTATTACTTATATTCCTAAGCTGATCACTCAACTTCCCCTGCCATCTGGGCCCATCCTCATCCAGGTATGCCTTCCTGATACCAGTTTCTGGAACATAAAGACCTAAGTATGAAAAATGAGGGAGGAAACAGAGCTTTTAATAGCTCTACCATTTTTTCCATTATCCTTTGCCCCCTGCTATTAAGATTTCAAAGAGAAATTAATTAAATTGATTTGGTATAAGCATATAATATATATGAAACCAACACAAATTATATATATATATATATATATATATATATTTATGAAAATAAGTTTATAACCTAAATAAACAACTCACATTACAAAACAGTATGTACAGTTTAAGTCTACCTCTTAGTTGAAACCTATGTGCATCTATTTATAAAACAGTAAAAAAGAACATAAAGAATATATATGTACATATATATCTATTTATAAGCAATGGGTTATGGTTGATTTTTTGTTTATTTATTATATTTTCATTGATTTTTTGGGAGAATGAAGAGAGAGGGAGAGAGAAAGAGAAACATTGATATGAGAGTGGAACATCAATCAGCTGCCTCCTGCATGCCCAGTACCAGGGATCCAGACTGCAACCCAGGCATGTGTCCTAATGGGGAATCAAACTGTTTGGAGCATGGGATAATGCCCAGTCAACTGAGCCACACTGGTCAGGGCTATGGTTGCTCTTTTAGTCTAACCTTTTTTCTTACCTATATTATTAATTTCCCAACAGTGAATTATAATTCTTTTTCTATTTATATAAAAATATTAGTATTTTTAAAGTGTAGAAATGCATTTAACTTCTATAGCCATGTATTTTATATTTCAGTATGTGATAGGGATGCATTTGTCAGCATTAGTTTGAATATTTAAATTTAAATGAGCCATTTGTAGTGTTGATAAATGCATTGAGTTTCATGGGAAAATCAATATTCTAATCACATCTTCAACTATTTGAATAAGTGTGCAAAGTTGCATAACATCACAAGTAATGTTTCCTTATATGTAAATGGGAGTGCTATATTAGAGATTGGTATTATCCCTTCAACTTTAAATCTTTATGATCATTAAATATCACATATAACATTTGAATTCACTAAATAGGTGGATCTTAATATTTGGGGGAAAAAATATTTATCACAGGTAATAGGGCTACTAATGTGCATGGATTAAAAACTATATAATACTTATTATCATGAAGCTCAAAATAAAAAAAAATAATAGAAAATACCAATTGAATATCTACTAGTATTATGTGCCAAGCACTGTACAAAATTATTTACATAATATGAATTCTTACATTATAAAAGCAAGCCTATAAGTTATAATTATTGTCACTGCTTAATAGGTAGATACATATCCCTATTAGGTAAGTTACTTTTTTTCTTTTGTTTTAAGAAGGAAAAATAATGAACAATAGTCAAAATAAATCAGTATGGATTTATCTTTTCAATAAGATAATGGTACATAAAGCATTCATTAAAGTCTGAAAACCTAAAGTTTTGCTTTTCTTCATATCCTCATACACTGATTAGAATGTAATTAAATGAAAGTTAACATTAAATGATTATTTAGAATCATAATCATATTTAGAAAATGTAGTGTAATAAAGAATATTCATGCAGCATGTTCAGGACTGTGAGAGAAGAAACCAGGGAGAATGCATTTTCACTTCAGCTACTTCAAATCTTCAGTGGGTCCTTTACCAAGCCATTGTCTGGTATCCTGTGCTAAAATTCCTAGCATGACCACTAGATGTCAGACATGAATTCTAGGTGTGGCAATTAAGGTGACCTTTTCCTATATTGCCTATCTTCAAAAGGGAGTAATTCCTTGCTATTCTCCTCATTCTGCCTTATGTTAGGGCACTAAAAGATAGAACGTTACGTGTTTCACATGAATTACCAAAGCTTTAAATTGGTGAGTCCTTTGACAGTGAGGAACAGGTCTACATATGGCCCACCCCTAGTATAGTATATTAACTGAAAAAGCTCAATAAATACTTGTTATTTGGTTGTTGATTGGATTATTCATCAATTTTGAATTAATTTTTGAGGGATTCCCTTCTGTTCTCAGGTTACATAATGTTGATGGTCTCATTGGGTTACCCTATGTTAAGTATATAGAAATACTCTAAGAGCCTATTATTTGAGACTCTTATGTTGTCTGTGTTCATTGTACACATACATGCATGAGAGATCTGAAATAGTCATTGTTGTCTCTCCCTTAGTTTCCTCTCTTTAAGAAAGGGGGAAGAGTAGACACATATTTGTCTATAATTTGGCTATTAAAAAGAAAAGGGCAATTAGCTGCCTTAAAAGAAAAACATAATCCAATAGACAAACCTCTAAATTGAGAGGTTATCTTTTTATTAGAATTCATGTCAAATTAAAGCTCAGATCAAGAGTCAGAGATGTCCCTGGCCAGGTGGCTCAGTTGGTTGAGCATTGTCCTGTGAACCAAAAGGTTGGCAGTTTGATTCTTAGCCAGAGCCCATACTGGGTTGTGGGTTTGATCCCAGTTGGGGCATGTAGGGTAGACAACCAATCAATATTTCTGTCTCACCTGAATGTTTCTCTCTCTCTAAAATCAATAAAAAACATACCCTCAGACAGGGAATTTTTTAAAAAAGAGTCCAATATAAAAAATAATTTAGCAGAGTAGGACATACTCTCTGAACAGAGCCAACAGTAAGTCTTTAGACAGGGATTATCACCAGGAAAGTGTGTGGGAGGGGATTTATGAAGGTCTAGGTAAGTGGGATGTGACATTATTACAAATGTCTGCCATAGGTATCTGAAAATCTAATATGAAGTTTGAAGCTGGAAGACTAGTCTAGAGGAGGACTGCAGAAGCAAGCTGGTCAGGGAGAAACAGGACCAAAATGTCAGTGATGCCTAGGTGAACAAGAAGGGGATATGTACACAATAAACAAGGCAGCAGTCTGGTTTCTAGAATCAAGCACATAGTTGTAGCATGATAGCAACTAGAAACCAGAGCAAAAAGTATGAATAGCTATTAGACCATCAAATCATTAACCTAAGCAATGTAGATTCCATCTGGCAAAGACTTAAATTGATCTCACAGCTGGGACAGGTATAAGTCTCTAGTAAGTGACCTACAAGTGTACATATTGGAAGAAGTAGAGTTAAGGAATTAGATATTCTTAAAATTTACCAACAAAACTCTCTCACTGCCAAGCATGATGGTAAATTCAATAACAGCAGAAAACATGACTCCTGAATTTAAGTAAAGGCATTGGGTAGATAAAATGCATACAACTAGTTTATCCTAGTCTTGAATATCTTCTTCTAAACTAAATTTCTTGTGTTTCTAATTTCTGAGGAATATCACAATGTTATGGTCAGAAAGAAATCTAATAAGGGTTAGGTTTTTGTGCCTATTGATGTTATGATAGCTGTAAAATGTTCAGGTTTCCTACCAGAGGTCTTACATCCCCTCAGCATAATATAGAAGAAGAAACAATTTTCCATGAAGGATGATTTGTCTCTAGCATTAAAAACTGGAGTCACAAGTCTTTATTCCATCATTTTCTATTGAGAGGCAAACTAATACATTATAATGAGACAGAAATGAATTTAAATGTGTGATTTCTGGGAGTTGTCTTCTACAAATACAGTTTTCTCAACTATAATATGGAAATAATTGCATATAACATGAAGGATTGCTGTGAGGGTTAGAAGATACTCAGGCACATAGCACTCAATAAATAATTGTGGTTATTATTCCAGTGGATCAGTGTTATTACTCCACAGAGTTCATATAACCTTAAGCATTGATATCCAAGTAGTATTGCTAGGTAGAGAATTATATTACAGGATTTTTTTTAAAAAATTACTTATTTTAGAGAGAGAGGAAAGGAGAGGGAGAAAGGAACATTGATTAGTCACCTCCTGCATGCATCTCACCAGGGATGGAGCCCACAACTCCGGCATGTACCCTGATCAGGAGTTAAACCAGTGATTTCTCAGTGCATGGGACAACACTCAACTGACTGACCCACACTGGCCAGGGCATGTTAAAGAATTTTAATGAGTCTAAGTTGCTTCTAACAAACCTTGCTTTCCCCTTCCCTATGATGGGTTTACTGGAGATGCTACAAAAAGTTGAAGAGGATTATTTTTAAAACTAGCTGGCACTTTACCTTCCTATAGTGAAATATCAAGTCACTGAAATGAATCATTTAAATCCATTGATGGACCCAGTGGATCTGGAAGATTGCTGGGCACAGTGCTAGTCATTAATCCAGGACTGCTCCTGACACTACTGAAATTGAAAAAAAAAACATCTGATGCCTGAGGGTTGCCTCTTTGCCTTAAGACTGTTCATACTGAAAAATGGTGGTGGAGTAAGAGGAAGCTTCATTGACACTCTCCCAGGACTAAACTGGAAATACAGAAAAACCATCCTGAAAAATCAACTGAAAACAAGCTGGAGAGAACCCTGATAACCAAGAAAGGAAAGTAGAGACTTCATAAAGACTAGTAGGAAGTATGGAGGTGTAAAAGGGCTGGCTAGGCTCCCACAGGCAGCAGCTGAAGTCCTGGAGCAATATCTCAATTGTGGGGGTTCGCAGTGACAACTCTGGAGTCTCAACCCCAAGACGGGCTCCATAGCCCAGAGCACCAGAAATGAGAAAGGTGTCCACATAACATGGCTGTGAAAAGCAGCAGGTTGCTGTCTGTAGGCCAGAGATGGCTAGAAATGTAAGCACTCTCTTAAAGGACCAACACACAAAATTTCATGTGCACCCACTCACCTTGGGTTCTGACAGAGGAGCGCAGAGTGGACTGGAGCTTTGTGAGGAGAAACCAGGGCTGGTGGCTCTAGATTTGGAGCCCAGAGGGCAGCCACCCCAGTTTCTTGAGAAAAATCATTCCTTTATGCAGCAGAGGACAACTTTCTCCCCTGGACATTTGCTATCCAGACGGTTTTTTTCCTGGGGGAAGGCAGTTGCCCCAGCCTGTTAAAAGATCTCTCTCCCCATCATATGGTCAATAGTCTAAGGCTAATAAAGCCTGAATACAATCAGGCTGTGGGCAGAGGGAGGTCTCTGGAGGCTTTGAGTATTTGCCTGATCTCCTCCTGGGCCCAGGGATAGGAAAAGCATATCCTGGTTAACATTTTGGTCTTTTCCAAAGATAACCAGACCCAACAGAGGGAACCACAATCTTTGGATTGCTGATAGCTCCAAACAGGGTACTCAGGGCTAGTCAGAAACAGCGTCTGATATCATCCTGCACTAGAGATTAGTAGTCATAGCAGCACTACCAAATACATAGACATAAACCGAAACAGGCTGCCAAAATGGGGAAACAAAACAACAACAACACCCAAATGAAAGAACATGAGAATTCTCCAGAAGAAGAGCTCAGTGAAATGGAGATAAGAAATTTATCAGAATTAGAGTTCAGAATAATGATGATTGGCAATGATGCTCATCAGCATGAGAAGAGATATAGTAATTATGAAAAAAAGACCAGTCAGAAATAAAGAATGACATAGCACTAATAAAGAGCACACTGAAAGGAATACTCAACATAATAGGGGGAGCTGAGGATCAGATCCGTGAATTAGAACAGTGGTCTTCAACCAGTAGTCCGTGGACCACTGGTGGTTCATAAGGTCCAAAAGGTTGGTGACTGCTGAATTAGAAGACAGGTAGAAAAAAATTATTCAATTAGAATACAAAAAAACAAACAAACAAACAAAACAAAACAAAAAAAAAACCACAAAACGAAACAAACAAACAAAAAACACCCAAACAATTAAAAAACAGGAGTACACATTAAGGGAGCTGTGGGACAACATGAAATGTAACAATATTCACATAATAAGAGTACCAGAAGAAGAAAGTGAAGAAAGGGATAGAGATCTTGTTTTAAAAAAAAAAAAATGGCAAAAAACTTCCCTGACCTGGTGAAGAAAAGAGTCACACAATTTCAAGAGGTATAGAGAGTCCCAAGCAAGAAGAACCCAAACTGGCACATGCCCAGACACATTATAATTAAAATGCCAAAAATTAAAGAAAAGAGAATCTTAAAGGCAGCAAAAGAAAATAAATTTGTTACCTACAAAGGAGTTCTCATATGGCTATCAGCTGATTTCTCATCATTAATCCTACAGGCCAAAAAGGAATGGCATTAAGTACTCAAGGTAATGAAAAACAATGATCAGAAATGAATATTACTCTATCCAGCAAGACTATCATTCAAAATAAATGGTGAAATAGAGTTTCCCCACCCCGTGAAAAAAAAAGCTAAAGAATTTTATCACCACCAAACCAGCACAACAAGAAATGCTAAAGGGACTGCTTAATGAGAAAAAGGAACAGAGAGAGACAGAAACATAGGCATACAGAATAAAAATGGCAATAAATAAGTACCTATAGATATTAACTTTAAATGTAAATGTATTAAATCCTACATTCAAAACACATAGGGTAGCCTAATGGATACAAAAACATGACCAGATTATATGCTGTCTACAAGAGACCCATCTCAGAACAAAAGACACACACAGGATGAGAATGAAGGGATGGAAAAGTTTTCCCATGCAAATGAAACAAAAATAAAGGCTGGGATAGAACTACTCATCCTATCTAATAAAGAGGGTATATGCTAATTGACTCTCATGCCGTTGCAAAGATGGCGGCACCCACAGCCAAAAAGGAGGGAATATGCTAATTGATTGCCACACCCTCAAAGATGGTGGCGCCCAGTCCCCTCAGCCCTGCTGGGGCCGCACGCCTGCCTCCAGAGTCCCCTACTCCCCTCACCCCCCTAATTGCACAGGGCTGGCCCAAGGCATAGGCAAGCCTTAGATGTCAGCTGCCTAGCCACCCAGGGCTGCCCAAGGCTCAGGTAACCAGGGCCTGCCAAGGCTTGCGCTGCCGGCAGTGGCAACAGCAGAGATATGATGGGGCATCGCCTTCCCTGATCACCGGGTTGCCTCCCACCCCTGAGGGCTCCTGGACTGTGATAAAGGGCAGGCCGGGCTGAGGGACCCCCCCTCCAGTGCATGAATTTTCATGCACCGGGCCTCTAGTATCTGATAAAATTCAAAATGAAGGCCATCACAAGAGACAACAAAGGTCACTATATAATACTAAAGGGATTGATCCAATAAGAGGATATAACCCTGGTAAATGTATATGCCCCCAACATAGGAGCAGCTAAATATAGTGTATAAAAAATTATAGAGCATTTTAAGGGAGAGATTGACAGCAAGACAGTCATAGTAGGGGATTTTTTTTATTGGTATTTCATTTTTTAAAAAAATAAATCTTTATTGTTCAGATTATTACAGGTGTTCCTCTTTTTTTTTCCCCCATAGTTCCCCTCCATCTGATTCCCCACCCCATGCCCTTACCCCCCACCACTGTCTTCATCCATAGGTGTAAGATTTTTGTCCAATCTCTTCCCGCACCCCTCACACTCCCTTCCCCCTGAGAATTGTCAGTCCACTCCCTTTCTATGTCCCTGATTCTATTATATTCACCAGTCCATTCTGTTCTTCAGATTTTTTATTCACTTGATTTTTAGATTCACTTGTTGGTAGGTATGTATTTGATGTCATTTTGTTGTTCATAATTTTTATCTTTACCTTTTTCTTCTTCCTCTTCTTCTTAAAGTATACCCTTCAGCATTTCATGTAATCCTGGTTTGGTGGTGATGAACTCCTGTAGCTTTTTCTTGTCTGTGAAGTTCTTTATCTGACCTTCAACTTTGAATGATAGCTTTGCTGGGTAGAGTAATCTTGGTGGTAGGTTCTTGCTGTTCATCACTTTGAATATTTCTTGCCACTCCCTTCTGGCCTGCATAGTTTCTGCTGAGAAATCAGCTGAGAGTCATATGGGTACTCCCTTGTAGGTAACTAGCTGTTTTTCTCTTGCTGCTTTCAAGATTCTCTCTTTGTCTTTTGCCCTTGGCATTTTAATTATGATGTGTCTTGGTGTGGTCGGACCTGTCAGAAATTAAGCATACACTGTCTAAAATAAAGAATATACAGAAACTCAACTGTAGATCAATGTACCCCAAGAATCAAACCAAAGATCTGAAATATGAGGAAACAAAAAACTCCCAACCAGAAAAACAAAAAGAAAAAAGAATCCAAAAATATGAAGATAGTGTAAGGAGCCTCTGGGACAACTTTAAGCCTACCAACATCTGAATTTTTGGGGTGCTGGAAGAAGAGAGAGAGCAAAATATTGAAAACCTATTAGAAGAAATAATGACAGAAAACTTTCCCTACCTGGTGAAAGAAATAAACTTACAAGTTCAGGAAGCACACAGAACCCCATACAAGAGGAATCCATAGTAGGGGATTTTAACACCCCACTGATTTCATTGGATAGATATTCCAGAAATAAAAAAAAAAATTAACAAGGAGATAGAGACACTAAATGATGCACTGGAGCAGATGATTTAATTGACATTTATAGAACATTTCACCCCAAAGCTTCAGAATATACATTATTATCAAGTGTACATGGGTAATTCTCAAAGATAGGCCACATGTTTGGACACAAAACTAGTCTCTACTAGTTCAAGAAGATTGCAATTATATCAAGCATCTCCTCAGATCACAATGGAATTAAATTAAAAATCAACTACAGTAAAATCACTCAAGGAGAGGGAAAAATGGCGGCGGAATAGACAGACGTGTTCCGAGCCTTGTCCCCAGAGCAGAAAGAAAGAACAGCTGAGGGTCGTACGAGGAGTGTTTGTTGGCAAGTTGAGGGACAGCTGATCTCCAGAAGAAGGTGGGGGACTGCTAGACTGGGTTCCCCTGACCGGGCAGCCCCCACTGCGGCTGGGTCCCCTCCCAGAGCTGCGGGCTTGGACGCGGAGTCTGCACCATCTTGAACCGGAAAGTGGAGCTTATCGGAAGCCTAAGAATCCAAAACTGCGGCACCCACGGAACAGCTGCGAGCCCCAGAACAATGCTCCCCAATTGGTGCAAACACACGGGTTTAGAGGAGCTCTACACTCCACCACGGAAAGGTCAGATTTTGCCTGGGATAAGGTGAGGTCTCTGGTCCCGGCGGGACAGAGGAACGCGCGTTTTGCGGGAGATGGAAGACCAGGGAAGTCTGTGCCTAGAAAAATCCGTGGCTGTTGGGGCTGGCGTGATCTGTGAATGTGGAAGGGGGTCCTCAGAGCTGCTAACAGAAGGGCTCTCTAAAAAGCAACCCATTTTGATCTGACCTGCAGGGACACCCTAAGAATTTCAGGGGTGTGCCGGCTGCCTAGACTTACGCGCAGCCCGGAGTTCGCACACTTGGGCTTTTTCCTCTTCTAATCCTTGCTTCTGATTACTAAGCCCAATACATAGATCACCCAGTTGGGGACACCCTGGGAGACTGCAGGGGAAAGTTGTTTTTCTGGAACCTGGGGATCGGAGCGGGGAGTGACCATTGGAGAGCCAGCTCTGAGGCAGCCCACTCTCACAAACTGGTAGTGAGTGCCACAGGGAAAGAAGGCTCTAACACTGCCTAGAGAGGCCATAGATAGACCCAGAAGTCAATCCAGAAACACTGCCACCCAGGGGCTGAATCACAAATTGACTCTTGTGTAATCAAAAATAAAGGAATACGAGAAATTAAGACACATCGCCTGCTTAAAATCAGGACTGGCTTACAACACTGAAGAGCAGTGGAACGCAGGGAACTGCAATACTGTCCGGACTGAGAAACAGGCGTGCCAAACAGAAGAACAGAGGAAGTGAATGACCTTCACTACTCCACATTTTATTTTTATTTTTTATTTTTTTATTTTCATTATTTGCATCTTTTACTCAAGAAACTAATTTTTTTTCTTTTTTCCTCACTTGATTTCACCTTTTTAATTATAACATTTTTATTTTCAATCTGTATTATTACTACTGCTATTTTATCTTTTTTTTTAAGTGTCATTTTATTTTCTCTTCATTTTATTTTGGGATTAGTGTTCTACATTCTATTTTTATCTTTCCTTTAGCATCGTTTTACTCTATCTCAACTCTACCTTTATGCCATCACTCTCTTCCTAACCTTCCCCTTTTCAGTGTCCTGTTTATCTTACCCCTTTCCTGCTTTAGATTTCCCCTATTCTTTCTGTTTACTCCTTGTTAAAATTTCACCCTACTTACATGTCTAATCTCCAATCCCCTGCTCCAAGTCCATACACACCTCTCTCTTCGCTGTCTTAACTATCCAAAAAATTGTTTTTCTCTCTGTCCTTTTGTTGTTGTTTGCTTGAATGTAGAATATATCGAATTTTTATGCTTTCTTTGTGAGATTTTTTTTGCTCATTCTTCTTTTGTTTATTTTTTTGTTTGTTTTGTGCTTCTGTTTTCCCTTGCCTCACTCAATATTAGTTGGTGTTGTAGTTTGTATTAATCCCCAGGTACTTGTTGCTGGCATTTGCTCGGATTAGTGATTGTTCTATTGGAGTTTTATCCCCAGTATATATAGTCTGTTCCCCTTTCTCTCTTAGTCTCTTTCTTGTCTCTCTTGCTTTTTTTTTGCTTTTTTTTTCTTTCCCTTTTCCCAATTTCATTTTCACACTCCTTTTTATTTTCCCTTTCTTTCTTTTTCCTCTTCTTCTTTCTCTCCTATCCCATAATTTGCCTTTCACTAGTGGTCACCTTTATTGGAGGTTATTAGTATCGTGAATACATTTCAGTTCAGTGCCTAGTGTGTTGTTCCTGGTAGTGCCGTATTTTGTGCCTTTAAATCAACGCAGGAGAGAGAAAACTACATAACCAGACACCCAGAGAAGAGAGACCATGGGGAGACAAAGACACAGCCCGCATATGAAAGAAAAGCAGGCATCACCAGAAAAGGAAGTAAACGAAATGGAGGCAAGCAACCTTCCGAAAAAAGAATTCAGAGAAATGGTCATAAGGTGGCTGAAAAGAATGGAAGACAAATTCGACAATATGAGCAAGAACCAAAAGGAAATGAAGAAGAACCAAGAAGAAATGAAAAATGACATCGCTGCTGTAAAGAACTCAATAGAAAGCATCAAGAGTAGACTAGAAGAAGCAGAGGACCGCATCAGTGAGCTAGAAGACAAGATGGAAAACATACCCAAGTAGAGCAACTTCTAGAAAAAAAATTAAAAGGCAGGAGGAGAGCCTAAGGGAACTTTGGGACAAAACAAAACAAAACAACATCCGCATAATAGGGGTTCCAGAAGGAAAGGAAGCTGAGCAAGGAATAGAAAACCTCTTTGAAGAAATAATGACAGAAAATTTCCCTGATATAGGGAAGAAAAAACCCACACAAATCCAAGAAGCTCACAGAGTCCCAAGCAAAATGAACCCCAAAAGACCGACGCCAAGGCACATTATAATTAAATTGGCAAACACCAACGACAAAGTAAGAATCTTAAAAGCGGCAAGAGAGAGACAGAAAGTTACATACAAAGGAACCCCCATCAGACTAGCAACTGATTTCTCAACAAAAACTCATCAGGCCAGAAGGGAATGGAATGAAATATACAAAGTCATGCAAAGGAAGGGTCTGAATCCAAGAATACTGTACCCAGCAAGGCTGTCAATCAAAACTGAAGGTGAAATCAGGAGCTTCACAGACAAAAAAGGACTAAGGGAATTTATTACCACCAAACCAGCAATGCAAGAAATGCTAAAGGGTCTGCAAAAATAAAAGAGAGAGAGAGAGAGAGAGAGAGAGAGAGAGAGAGAGAGAGAGAAATAGGAAGCGAAGAAGGAACACAGGGGTAAAGAATTGGAATGGTAACAAATAAATACCTATCAATAATAACTTTAAATGTAAATGGATTAAATGCCCCAATCAAAAGACATAGGGTAACAGATTGGGTAAGAAAACACGACCCATATATCTGCTATCTACAAGAAACCCACCTCAGAAAAAAAGACGCACACAGACTGAGGGTGAAGGGATGGAAAAAGGTTTTCCAGGCAAATGGAACTGAAAAAAAAGCTGGGGTAGCAATACTTATATCTGACAAATTAGATCTCAAAGTGAAGGACATAACAAGAGATAAGGAAAGCCACTTCATAATATTAAAGGGAGCAATCCAACAAGAAGAAATAACTCTGGTAAACATATATAAACCCAATACAGGAGCACCCAAATACATAAAAAAACTCCTGGAGGATAACAAGGGAGAGATTGACAGCAATACAATCATAGTAGGAGACTTTAATACCCCACTATCACCATTGGACAAATCCTCTAAACAAAAAATCAGCAAAGAAACATCAATCCTAAATGACTCACTAGACCAGATGGAATTAATTGACATCTTCAGAACATTTCACCCCAAAGCCACAGAATATACATTCTTCTCAAGTGCACATGGGTCATTTTCAAAGATAGACCATATGTTGGGACATAGGCAAAGTCTCTCCAAATTCAAGAAGATAGAAATCATATCAAGCATCTTCTCAGACCACAGTGGCATAAAACTGGAAATCAACTACAATAAAAACAACCCAAAGAAATCAAACACATGGAGACTAAACAGCATGCTATTAAACCATGACTGGGTTACCAGAGAGATCAAAGAAGAAATAAAAAACATCATGACAACAAATGACAATGAAAACACTACAATCCAAAATCTATGGGACACAGCGAAAGCAGTCTTGAGAGGGAAGTTCATAGCTCTACAAGCCTACTGCAAAAAACAAGAAACAGGGGTAATAAATTACCTAACCCAACAACTCAAAGAGTTAGAAAAAGAGCAACAAGAAAAGCCCAGTGTAAGCAGAAGGAAGGAAATAATAAAGATCAGAGCAGAGATAAACGACATAGAGACCAAAGAAACAATACAAAAGATCAACAAAACCAAGAGCTGGTTCTTTGAAAGGATAAACAAGATTGATGAACCTCTAGCCAGGCTCACCAAGAAGCAAAGAGAGAGGACCCAAATAAACAAAATCAGAAATGACAGAGGTGAAATAACAACAGATCCCGCCGAAATACAAAGGATTGTTAAAAAATACTATGAACAACTCTATTCCAACAAACTGGAAAACCTGGAAGAAATGGACATATTCCTAGAAAAATATAACCTACCAAAACTCAATCAGGAAGAATCTAAACAGCTCAATATGCCAGTAACTATGGAAGAAATTGAAGCAGTCATCAAAAAATTTCCAGCACACAAAAGCTCGGGGCCAGAGGGCTTCACAGGAGAGTTTTATCAAACATTCAAGGAAGAACTAAAACCAATCCTCCTCAGACTATTCCAGAAAATTCAAGAGGAAGGATCACTTCCAAGCTCCTTCTATGAAGCCAGCATCACCCTAATACCAAAACCAGATAAAGACAACACAGTGAAGGAGAATTACAGGCCAATATCCCTCATGAATATAGATGCCAAAATCCTCAACAAAATTGTAGCAAATTGGATCCAGCAGTACATCAGAAAGATCATACACCATGACCAAGTAGGGTTTATCCCAGGAATGCAAGGATGGTACAATATCCACAAATCAATAACTGTGATACATCACATAAACAAATTGAGAGATAAAAATCACATAGTCATATCAATTGATGCACAAAAAGCATGTGGCAAAATCCAACACACTTTCTTGATAAAAACGCTCAACAAGGTGGGAATAGAAGGATCATACCTCAACATAATAAAAGCTATATATGATAAACCCACAGCTAACATCATACTCAATGGGCAAAAACTAAAACCATTTCCCCTAAGAACAGGAACAAGACAGGGATGCCCACTCTCACCACTCCTCTTCGACATAGTACTGGAAGAATTAGCCATTGCAATTAGACAAGAAGAAGAAATAAAAGCATCCAAATTGGAAATGAAGAAGTAAAGCTGTCCTTATTTGCAGATGACATGATATTATACATAAAAAACCCAAAAGACTCCATCAAAAAACTAACAGACTTAATAAATGAATTCAGCAATGTAGCAGGATACAAAATCAATGCCAAGAAATCTATGGCATTTCTATATACCAACAGTGATCTTACAGAAAGAGAGACTAAAAAAAGCAATCCCATTTTCCATCGCACCAAAAAAATTAAGATACTTAGGAATAAACCTAACCAAGGAGGTAAAAGACCTATACGCAGAAAACTACAGGACACTGAAAAAAGAGATAGAGGGAGATGTAAACAGATGGAAAAACATACTATGTTCATGGATTCGTAGAATCAACATCATTAAAATGTCCATACTACCCAAAGCAATCTATAGATTCAATACACTCCCCATTAAAATACCAATGGCATATTTCACAGACCTAGAAAGAACTCTCCAAAAATTCATCTGGAATAAAAAAAGACCCCAAATAGCCACAGCAATCCTGAGAAAGAAGAATAAAGTAGGAGGGATCTCAATACAATTTTCAAGCTGTATTACAAAGCCACTGTCCTCAAAACAGCCTGGTACTGGCACAAGAACAGACATATAGATCAATGGAATAGAATAGAGAATCCAGATATCGACCCAAACCAATATGCGCAATTAATATTTGACAAAGGAGGCATGAGCATACAATGGAGTCAAGACAGTCTCTTCAATAAATGGTGTTGGGAAAATTGGACAAATATATGCAAAAAAATGAAACTAGATCACCAACTTACACCATACACAAAAAATGAACTCAAAATGGATACAGGACTTAAATATAAGATGGGAAACCATAAAAATACTAGAGGAATCCACAGGCAGCAAAATTTCAGACATATGCCAAAAGAACTTTTTCACTGATACTGCCCCTAGGGCAATGGAAACCAAAGAGAAAATAAACAAATGAGACTACATAAAAATAAAAAGCTTTTGCATAGCAAAAGAAAGCATCAACAAAACAACAAGAAACCCCACTGTATGGGAGAACATATTTGCAAATGTTATCACTGATAAAGGTTTAATCTCCAACTACTACAGGAAGCTTATACAACTTAATAAAAGGAAGATAAATGATCCAATAAAAAAATGGGCAACGGACCTAAATAGAATCTTTTCGAAAGAAGACAGAAGGAAGGCCAAGAGTCACATGAAAACATGCTCAAAGTCACTAATTATCCGAGAGATGCAAATCAAAACGACAATGCGATACCATCTCACACCTGTCAGAATGGATATCATCAACAAATCAACAAACGACAAGTGTTGGCGAGGATGCGGAGAAAAAGGAACCCTCGTGCACTGCTGGTGGGAATGCAGACTGGTGCAGCCACTGTGGAGAACAGTATGGAGTTTCCTCAAAAAACTGAAAATGGAACTCCCATTTGACCCAGTAATCCCACTCCTAGGAATATATCCTAAGAAACTAGAAACACCAATCAGAAAGGATATATGCACCCCTATGTTCATAGCAGCACAATTCACAATAGCTAAGATTTGGAAACAGTCTAAGTGCCCGTCAGCAGATGACTGGATCAGAAAACTATGGTACATCTACACAATGGAATACTATGCTGCCATAAAAAAGAAGGAATTACTACCATTTGTAGGCACCTGGATGGAATTAGAGAACATTATGCTAAGTGAAATAAGCCAGTCAATGAAAGAAAAATACCACATGATCTCACTCATTTGGGGATAATGAAAAACATTATAAACTGATGAACAAAAAGATAGATACAGAGGCAGTAAAGCATCAAACAGACTGTCAAATTACAGTGGCAAGTTTAGGGAGAGGTGGGGGAAATAAGAGATCAACCGAAGGACTTATATGCATGCATATAAGAGTAACCAATGGATGCAAAACATTGGGTGGTGAGGGCATGTATGGGAGTGGGGTGGGGGGGGGCAATGGTAAGATATGTACACATATAATTCCTTAATAAAAAATATATCAAAAAAAAATAAAAAATAAAAAAAATAAAAACACTCAAAAATATCCAAACACATGTAGGCTAAATAGCATATTATTGAACAATGAATGGGTTACCAATTAGGTCAAGAAAGAAATCAAAACTTCCTGGGAACAAATGCACATGAACACACAACTATAGAAAATCTATGGGACAGTGAAATCAGTCCTGAGAGGTAAGTTCATAGCACTACATGCCTACCACACACACACAAAAAAAAATAATAATCAATTATTTAACCCTTCAACTTAAAGAACTAAAAGGATAATAACAAGAAAACTCCAGAATAAGTAGAAGGGAGGGAATAGTAGTAAAGACTAGAAATAAATGTAAAGAACAGTAATAAATGATGTAGAGGCCAAAAAATAAAAATAAAAAAATATCAATGAAACCAATAGCTGGTTTTTTGAAAAAAATAAAAGATTGATGAATTGTTAGCAGACTCATCAAGAAACAAAGAGAGAAGACCCAAATAAATAAAATCAGAAACAAAAGCAGAGAAGAAACAACTGATACCATAAAAAAACAAATGATAGTAAAAAAATACTATGAACAACTATCTGCCAACAAGTTAGATAATGTGGATGAAATGGACTAATTTCTAGAAAAATAACATCTCCCAAAACTTAACCAGGAAGAATCAGAAAATCTGAATAGGCCATAACAACTGAGAAAATAGAAGCTATAATTAAAAACAAACAAACAAAAACAACTCACAGCAAACAAAAACCCTGGTCAGGATAGCTTCACTGGGGAGTTTTATCAATCATTCAAAGAAGAACTAAAATCTAAGCTCCTCAAACCTTTCTAAAAATCCAAGAGGAAGAAACAGTTCCAAGCTCTTCTTATGAAGCCAATATTATCCTAATTACTAAACCAGATAAAGACACTACAAAGAAAGATAATTATAGGCAAATATCCCTAATGAACATAGATGCTAAAATCCTCAACAAAATATTAGCAAATTGGATCCAGCAATATATTTGAAAGATCATACATTATGACCAAGTGGGATTTATTCCATGGATGCAAGGCTGGTACAATATTTGCATATAAATAAACATGATAGATCACATATACATATTGAAAGACAAAAATCACATGATCACATAAATTGATGCAGAAAAAGCATTTGACAAAAGTCTAAACCCATTTTTGATAAAAACTCTCAGCAAGGTGGGAATAGAAGGATCATATCTCAACAAAATAAAGGCCATAAATGACAAACCTACAGTGAACATCATACTCAATGGGAAATAAACAAAACTATTTCCCTAAGAACAGGAACAAGACAGGGATGTCCACTTTCACCACTCTTATTCAACACTAGAGGCCTGGTGCATGAAATTCATGCATTGTGGGGGGATATCCCTCAGCCCAGTCTACACCCTCTCCAATCTGGGACATCCCTCTCACAATCCAGGACTGCTGGCTCCCAACCACTTGCCTCCCAGCCTGCCTGATTGCCCCTAACTGCTTCTGCCTGCCAGCCTGGTCACCCCCTAACCACTCCCCTGCCAGCCTGATCAACACCTAACTGCTCCCCTGCCAGCCTGATTGCCCCTAAATGCCCTCCCCTGCTGACCTAATCACCCCTAACTGCCCTCCCCTGCCAGCCTGGTCACCCCCAACTGTCCTCCCCTGCATGCCTTGTCCCTCCCAACTTCCCTACCCTACAGGCCTGGTCCCCCCACAACTGCCCTCCCCTGCAGGCCTGGTTGCCCCCAACTGCCCTCCCCTGCCAGCCTGGCGCCCCTACCTGCTCTCCTCTGCTAGCCTGGTTGCCCCCAACTGCCCTCCTCTACAGGCTTGGTTCCCCCCAACTGTCCATCCCTGAAGGCCTGGTTGCCCCTAACTGCCCACCCCTGCTGGCCTGGTCACCCCTAAGTGCCCTCCCCTACCAGCTTGGTCGCCCCTAACTGCTCTCCCCTGCAGGCCTGGTTGCCCCCAACTGCCCTCCCCTGCAGGCCTGGGTCCCCCCCCCCCCCGCAACTGTCCTCCCTTGAAGGCATGGTCCCTCCCAACTGCCCTTCCCTGCTGGCCTGATCGCCCACAACTGCCTTCCCCTGCTGGGCATCTTGTGGCAGCCATCTTGTGTCCACATGGGGGCAGCCATCTTTGACCGTAATGGGGCAGCCACCTTGTGTGTTGGAGTGATGGTCAATTTGCATATTACCCCTTTATTATATAGGATAGTGCTGGAAGTCATTGCCACAGCAATCAGACAACAGAAGAAATAAAAGGCATCCAAATTGGAAAGGCAGAGGTAAAACTGTCATTATTCGCAAATGACATGATATTGTACATAAAATATGCTAATGACTCCACCAAAAACTACTAGATTTAATAAATGAATTCAGCAATGTAGCAGGATACAAAATAAACACGCAGAAATCAATGGCATTTTTATATACCATTAATGAATTATCAGGAAGAGAAACTAAACAAACAATCCCATTACCATTGCAACAAAGAAATTAAGATACTCAGGAATAAACTTAACGTAGGAGGTAAAAGTCTTGTGCTCAGAAAGCTAAAAGACATTGAAAAGAAGAGATAGAGGAAAATATAAACTAGTGGAAGAATACACAGTATTCATTGATTGGTAGAGTTAACATCATTAAAATGTTCATACTACCCAAAGCATTCTATAGATTCAATGCAATCCCTATTAAAATACCAACAGCATATTTCACAGATCAAGAATAAATACTACAAAAATTTATATGTAACCAAAGCAGACTGGGAAAAGACATATCTATCTTGTGAAAGAAGAACAAAGTTTGAGGGATCATAATACCAGATATCAAGTTATACTATAAAGCCACTGTACTCAAAACAGCCTTGTTCTTGCACAAGAACTGGTATATAGATCATTGGAACAGACAGAGACCCCAGAAATAGACCCAAGACATTGTGCTCAATTTATATTGGACAAATGAGGCAAGAAAATACAATTGAGTCAAGACAGTCTCTTCTATAAATGGTGCTGAAAAAACTGTGCAGTTACATGCAAAATAATGAAACTAGAGCACCAACTTACACAATACACAAAATGGAGAGAAGACTTAAATGTAAGTCATGAGAGCATAAAAATCGCAGAAGAAACTATAAGCAGCAAAATCGCAGATATCTGTCGAAGCAATATGTCTATGGATACATATCCTAAGGTAAAAGACTCTAAGGAGAAAATGAACATATGGGACTACATTAAAATAAAAACCTTCTGCATAGCAAAGGAAACCATCAACAAAATGAAAAGGGAACCCACTGCATGGGAGAAATATTTGGCAATGATCTATTTCCTAAGGGGTTAATATCCAAAATGTATAAAGAACTCATACAACTTAACAAAATGAAGACAATACAATTTAAAAATGAGCAAAGGACCTAAATAGACACTTCTCCAAAGTGGACATGCAGATGGCCAAGAGACATATGAAAAAAATGCTCAGTCACTGGTCATCAGAGAGATGCAAATTAAAATGACAATGAGTTATCACCTGTCAGAATGGCTGCCATCAACAAACGACAAATGTTGGTAAGGATGTCGAGAAAAGGGAATCCTAGTACACTGCTGATGGGAATGTAAACTGATGCAGTCACTATGGAAAACAGTATGGAGTTTCCTCGAAAAATTAAATATGGAACTGCCATTTGACACAGTGATCCCACTTTAGGAATAAATCTTTAGAAATCTGAAACACCAATCAGAAAAGATGTATGCACCCCTATGTTTATAGCAGCACAATTTACAATAGCTGAGGTCTGGAAACAACCCTAGTGCCCATCAGTAGATGAGTTGATAAAAAAAAATTGCAATACTTTTACACATGGAATAAACTATGAGCAGTAAAAAATAATAATCTCTTATCCTTTGAGACAGCATGAAGGGACCTGGAAAGTATTATGCTAAGCAAAATAAGCTAGTCAGAGAAAGATCAGTATTAAATAACCTCGCTCATATGTGGAATCTAATGTACAAAATAAACTAATGAACAAAATAGGTCCACAGACATAGAAGCATAGAACAGACTGTGGAATCTCAGAGGAAAGGCAGGGGAGGGTTGGTGGGTGGGAAGAGGTCAACCAAAGAACTTGTATGCATATATGCATAACCCATGCATAGACAATAGGATGGTGAAGGCCTGAGGCTAAGAGCAAGGTAGTGTAAAAGGGGTCAATGGAGGGTAAAGGGGACATACTAGGTGTACCGGTTAATAATGAGGATTTTGTAATCCAAGAAAATGTACTAGTATGTAATACTTTCAACATTAAAGATTTAATAATAAAAAGAGACTATTCATATTAAACCAAACCCACCAGTTGCTGAGCAATTATGCATGTAAAATAGATAGAAAACACCTTCAAATGAACAGTGCTGACTCTGTAGGATACTAAAAGCCATCCTGGATGTTGAATCAGGCTAAAATCCAAAGTTATTTTATGTGCTAACAACCACAGTGACATGGAACTGATCCTATATTTCCTTTTTGGTCCTTGATTAATGTACATAGGGAAAGCCACAATGTCTCCATCTTCCCTATCCTATTTCCTATATTAATAGGAAAAGATAGTCCAGGGGGGTTAAATTTGTAAGACCTTGTGTCTCATGGTAGACAATAGATTATTGTAAAATCAATTTTTTTTTCATTTGTAAAATTCAATTTATTAATTTATAACTTGTTTGGAAATTTATTTAGCATAATATTTAAAAAAACTGCTAGACATTACCCAGTGAAACTCAAAATAGCTCCAAGTGAATTAAACTCTAAGAATGGTGTCACTTTATAGGATCACACCCTACCTACAACATACACACACACACACGTATATACCTTTTCGGTCCCATACAGGCACATCACATACCTTTCAACAACTCAAAATTATTTCCAATACTTGGCTAACTGGTGTTGCTAGCATTCATCTGAGAAAAGCTTAGTGTTTCATTGTTGACATAATATATATAAATTTTGGAACTCCTGGAAAATGAAGTCTGAAATGACATTTTGTAAAAAGATTCCACAGGCAAGTGACTTTGCATTTCTTATCTTTATCGCGAGGTAAATAACTATTATTTTCAAATTTCTCACCCTCTGTAGATTGCCAGCCACTGCTCCAGGTTCTTCGTGCTTTTAAAAATCCTAAATTTATTTCATTACTAACATTACTCAAAGTTATTCCTTCAACTTCCTGATTAAAACATCTCCATAACTACATTCTTTATGAGAGTGAAGTGATATTTCCCCTTTCAAAGTCTAACCCTACTACCTCTCCCTAGGAAGGTTTTATCTTATTCCATCTAGCACTTTGTCATCAGCTTTCCCTCACAGACTGGCTAATGGATAGGGCTACCTACACCACACCTGTTGTAATGAAGGATAGAATTTGAAGACTTTGATTTCTGATTTATCCTCTTCTCTACCCCCAAATATGCTCTCATTCCATATTCCTTTTCTCAGTTTATGGCACCACCACATACATCAGTTTCTCAAGAAGCTCAAAGTTCTCCAAATATCTCTGAATTACGTGGTACTTACTATATACCAGATATTTTTCAAAGCAATTTACATGTATTTGCCTATTTAATCCTTTCAGCAATCCTATTGGGTAGGTACTATTAATATATCCATTTTATAGCTAATCATAAATGAGATACAGAAAAATTATATAACTTCAAGATTATAATGCCATTAAGTCTATCTGAGTTCAGGGACTGCTTATACCTGCTATAGTCACTTATTACATGACTCTTTCCTTCCTTCCTCATCCCTCTAATCAACTATGAACTGTGTTCTACTCCATACATCTGTTATTTCATCACTGATTTAGATCAGGCTTCTAACTGATTTCTCTACCTCTAGTTTTTCATTTTCCCTTCGTTCTGGTCAATTTTTAGAAAGCATGGCTCTGATTATTTCCCTATGCCTCTCAATAATATCCAAGAGCTTCCTTTTTACATTGAACTAAAGATACCTCCTCTGCCTAACATGCAATGTTCTTAGCAATTTTATCTCTGATTTTATTTTTAGACTTATCTCCCAAACTCTCATTTGCTTTCCCTTGAGATTTTACCACTTGCTCCATTTTTTTCTTTTTCATTGGTCCTATACCAACTGTGTAGAATAGACTGCATTCCCAAACTCTGTGGAATATACTGTGCTTCCAAACTGTAGACTACATTATGATTCTCCTAAGCCGAAGCCTAGTAGTGGATGACAATTTCATTTCTGCTCCAAACAAAATTCCAGGAAGCTGCTATGGAGATGACTGATTTTCCTTTCCTTTGCTTATAGCGCCCCAAATTAAAAATACAGCTGACTAAGAAAGAATTCAGACAGAATAATAAGTGTGTTTCCTCCTTTGTTGCTATTAGCTCTCAATTCCCAAGGAGGACAGGTCTGTAAGCCATTCTGTTTTCCTCTGCCCTTCTCTGATTCAACAGTTGGAACAGCCTCTTATATTTTCTTTATACTTCCCCACTGGTACTCTTTTCTCTCTTCCCCTGATGTGAATCTCCTTGGACCACTAATGCATTACTCTAATCAAGAATAAACTTTTCCCTTGTCTTGTACTGTGCAAGTATCCAGTAGGGTGTTCTGGCTTGACACGGATTTCTCTTAAGTTCCACTAGTTCCCTCTACTGAGACTCTGTCTTCCTTTTGCTCTCAATACACCACTGAGGTTGATGGTCAGACCAACAATCTGCTGGGCATTAATGATGACAACTCTGCATGTAACCATGAGTATGGATGTTCTTGCTCATGGATGTCCATTGAACCACCTCAGCAAGGTAAAGTTGGTGATATTCTGTTATATTTCAAGGCCAACCTTATTACCATCTTTCTGGAGAAAACCTTAATTCAGACCATTTAATAATTCCCCTTCTCCCTTTTTTAGCTTTAACAGGTACTACACCATGTACTTCAATCTTTCTACTAAGCCTATCATCAGTATTGAACCTACTTTTTCAGATATGAATGTTGAGGTTTAAGGAGTTAAGTGGCATGATCAGGGTCATAGTGAGTTCATATGGGATTAAATGCAGGTCCATCTGACTTTTAACTCTTGTACAGTAATTTGTAGAATGATTTCTTTTATGTAGTTGTCTACTATAATGATTTCACCCCTTTCTTTCCTGAGTCACATATAAAGGCAGATACACTGTCTTCCTCCATTTTGATCCAGCTGTAGCAACTAATAGATTGTCTTGAACTTCAATAAATATTTATTGAATTGAATAATTTACAATAAGTCAATTGAGACTAACAAGGAACAGGTCAGTCTTTACACTTACATGTAAAGTGAGTTTTCAGACTTTATTCTCTCCAGGTATAAATGTACATTCTCTCTCTCTCTCTTCCACTCCCTCTCTCCTACTCTCCTCTTTCTGTCTTTCAAAGACACTGGATTCAGAAATTGGATGTCTTTGACAGTTGAGATAAGAAGCACCAAGACAGGTCTAGAGCATCTGAATTTTTATGTAATTGATACCACTTGGCCAATTCAACGGGAACTCTGCTTTTCTTTATTCTTTAAAATCTTTTGAGTAGAGGCAACAAAGAATGGGGATAAAATTGAGAATAGTCCACATTCTCTTGTACAATTTTGGAATTTGTGAAAATCCACAGAAAGAGAAAAACTAGGTCTCCAGTTTCTCTTTTTTCCTGTCAGTAGAAGAAAAAAATAAGGCAAGGAACACTGGTTTAACAGAGCAAATGAACAACTCAAGCCACATTGAATCAGAATGTTTCCCCAGCTACTTAAGGGAACACACCGAATTCAGTACTCTGGGAGTATTTTTCCAAGTGCAAGTGGCTAGTTAAAATTTAAGAGCTTTTGTTGTTGTGGCTGAAACTGTGTTTTTTTCCAATTACAGATGATTTTCACCCACTCATTATAGTAGGATTTCTATACAAATCTTGGATGCAACTGAGTTCAATTAAATAAGCATTTATTGAGTGCCTATGTTGTGCCAGACTTAGACATTATGTTCAGTGCTTAGTTCAATTACCTGTGTGTCCTGGACAAAAATAAAACTGTTTCTTCCGAATAACCTGTAATTCAGATGTTCACACTAATCTTGACTGGATTTCACTTCAATGAGCCTAAATTGATGCCATTTTATTTTGGAGCTTTGAGGGTGTGAGGTTAATAAATTTGTGCAAACCAATGACAGAAACAAATAAAATGTTGAAATTTCTGACAGGGAAAACGGTGTCCCCTTCCTCATTTGCCTTGCAGGCCTCTGTGGAAAGCTTTGCTTGTTAGCACATTGTTTGATTTTACACGAAGACACATTGCACCCTAGTGCTGCAGTAAACTACACCCAAAAATCAATAAAAAACAATCCGAGTGTTAATGTGGCATTATTCCAAAATCCACTTATTTCATGATATACTAATTGGTGAGCTTAGATTTACTGAAACTCCTGTGAGATGTTGCATATTAAAACAAGAAGATTGAATAGGTAGAGCTGTCAGAAAAACCTAAAAAATAATCACAAGTGTTCAGTTGCATGTGTATTTATTGATTTAAAAATAATATGTATTAGCTAGATCTTCACTATGTGTATTCAAATAGCTGGATTTGTGAGATTAAAATAAAAATAAACATATAACTGGTTAACCATGTTTCATGAAAATAACTAATAGCTGGCAATTTACTCTTTCAAAGTTCAGAACTGTGCAAGTCTGCCCAAATAGAATAACTTTATAAGATGCCCATTGTATCATCCATTGTGCATAATTGCTATGGAAATATGAAAATGCCTCTTTCCCCCCCGCACTAGCACATGATAACTTTCATTCAGTCTTTCTCAAGTTTGCTGCAAATGATGCCAGCAAAGCATCCAATGAGACCCTCAGACACATTATCTATTACACTTCTGGACCAAAATAACAAATAATATGCTTGGAGCAGCTGCTGTTTTTGACTGCTAGTTTCCCTGCATGGCATATGCCCAGAGAGTCTCAGATGAGAGGTGATTGCACAAAACTGTGATTGTGAGATGACTTAACAGAACCCGTGATGATGTCCTAATGGCCTCCCGCTGGGGGAAACAGGAGTAATTGTTTGTCAGCAGAGGGAACACATCTGTAAGAAAGCATCTTCTGCAAACCAAGCAGCCATGTGGAAAGGGAAAGTGAGAAACCTAGTGCCAGGAGATGACAGTGGAGAAAATACACAGGCTGAGCAGAACAGAGTAGTAGCTACAGGGGTAGGCATGGGGTCAAGGAGGAGCTGGTTGAGGAAGATTGAAGTGTGCCGTGGAAAACAATAAAAGCAATTATTTTAAAATGAAATGCCTGTCTGCTACAGTTACCAGTTTCTTTTGGCAACTTTGAATCATCATGAAGATACAATACAGTGAAATGCTAGGAGGAATTGGAGTACCGAAATGGGAGGAAGTTTACATAATTGTACATTCTCTAGGAGGTTTTCAAACCATTCTTTCAATGGGAGTCCTTTCAATGTTAAATTTTATATCTAATACATTCCTTTCTTCATTGTTGATCATAGTGATCTAAAATTAACCAGTGTTTTAAAAACCATACTTTTAAAATCAAGGCAAAGCAATTGAATTTACATGCATTAGGAACATCCATGTCACATTGTACAATTGAAGGATACTCATAGCCCTGTTTGCAGCTGCACTAAGCATCCTCCGTGTGATCAGAAATAAGCAAGGGTAAGGAAGCTAATTAATGCTACAAAATGCTAATTCCCTCCACCTTTTATCCTGGGTCTAAATTGTAATTTTATCTAATTTCTGAGGAACTGAAATGTCCATGTCATAATTAAAATATAAATAAATGCATAAAAGCATACTGGCCTATGAGAAAGACTGTAAAAATTTAATGCCCTCAACAAACAGCTGTGCTCGGGATCCAGCATTTTTGTTTATTTGTTTGCTTTCCTGAGAGCGTATCAGATAGTATCTACTTTAGTACTTCTAGCACATCTGAACATATTTCCAACAACAGATTTTAAAATATGAAATTTTAACAAACTTGCTATCATTAAATGAACTACATTTTAGCAAACTTGCTATCATTAAATGAACTAAATGTCCCCTCCACACCTCGCCTTACATGCTGCTAATACAATCTGCTATTAGGTATCAGATTAAACACAACTGGAGGTGGTTTTTATTTCAAAGATTTAGAATAATGTTAAGGAATTTTTGCATCTACCTGAGGACCATTAAACTTGGGAAATTCTATGTATGTAAAAGCCTATGCACGGAAAATTATATCTTGTTTCTGCTACTTGGAAGGGTTTCGGCCATCAACAGCCACTGTAAATCATCAGAGGTATAAGTAACTGTCATGATGGTGTCCATGTGCAGGTGAATTCCCACCACCCATGTAATTATTTTACAATTTAGTTATATTTAGTGGATGCTAGTTGTTTTAAAGCTTTATTTTTGTCAAATATGTAAAAAAAAAAAATTCTGAGCCTGTGAGGTCATCTGCTTCAAGCATGCAGATTGGTTCTCTGAAAATAAATAAATAAATAAATAAATAAATAAATAAATAAAACACACCTCTCTCCTAAATTAAAAAGCTTACTTATTCCTGTAATCCAGGACCTGATAGGTCAGGTGATGTAAAAAACTTTTAATAATTATAAGAATTTCAATGTCTTTGAAGATTGAATTATGTATGGGAGATAATTATTTGAAGCTGTATGGTTTAAAAGTAATATTTTATCCTAATCACCATCAATTGCATGAATAGCAGGAAAATAAAGTACAAATGAGTTACTTGAAATGAAATGTAAATAAAGTCCTCATGTACAACTCAAGAAAATCCCACATATATTCCTTTCAAGTTGCAGACCAAGCACAGGTACTATTCACAGGCTTCTGCCAGTTTTTCTGGGAAGACCAGCAACTACAAAGGCACGGTGATGTTCCAATCTCAGTCCATATGGACAGATGCCCTATCACATGTATGCACTTCCTTGCCAGGCTCTGTAATTCAGATCTCATCATTTGGTGTGCTGTAAGCCCTTGCTTCATGTAGCCAGGAGAAATTCACATTCTGATCTGTCACCACCTTAGAGGTATCTACATTCTGAAAATTGGATGCACCCATACCCTATTCTGGCTTCTGTTTGATTCTAGATGAGGCATTCAGCTAGTACATTTAAGCTACCTCCATGGGTGATTCCCATGGCTTTGTGCATGTGAATATATTATGGTCATATTTCAACTTTAGAGAGATAAATGAAGCATTACCATTTATTAATCATTGCTAACTAGAATGTTCAAAACCTCAAAGTAATAGTATGCCAGAAACAGGCTTTGCAAGTGGGTTTAATTTTTAATTAAAAAGGGTTGGCTACTGATACCCATAACAACTTGGATGAATCTCAAAGGAAATAGGCCGAGTGAAGGAAGTCCTTCTCAAAATATTCCTTACTGTATGATTCCATTTATATAATATTCTCAGAAAGACAAAACTATAAATATGTAGAAAAGATCACTGTTAGGGAATGGAGTGTGGAATGAGTGACTAAATTTATAGAAGAGAGTTTTGGAGGTGGTAGAACTATTCTGCATCCTGACTATGGTAGTGGTTACAAGAATCCATAAGTGTGCTAAAATTTCCTAGGACTATACACTAAAGGAACAAAACAATGAGTGCATGGGAAATGTGACGGAATTTAAGGTCTATAATTTGGTAATAATGTTATTTTAATATCAGTTTTCTTATTTTGATAATTCTAATCCTATATAATAAAGAGGTAATATGCAAATTGACCATCACTCCAACACACAAGATGGCCACCCCCATGTGGTCAAAGATGGCCACCCCCATGTGGACACAAGATGGCCACCACAAGATGGCCAGCAAGGGAGGGCAGTTGTGGGTGATCAGGCCAGAAGGGGAAAGCAGTTAGGAGGGATCAGGCCTGCAGGTAAGGGTAGTTGGGGGAAACCAGGCCTGCAGAGGAGAGCAGGTGTGGGGGACCAGGCCTGCAGGGGAGGACAGTTGGGGGGGAGCCAGGCATGCAAGGGAGGGCAGTTGGGGGCAACCAGTCCTGCAGGGGAGAACAGTTGGGAGTGACCAGGCTGGCAGGGGAGGGCAGTTGTGGGGGGGAACCAGGCCAGCAGGGGAAGGCAGTTGGGGGCAACCAGGCCAGCAGGGAAGGGCAGTTAGGGGTGACTAGGCTGGCAGGGGAGGGCAGTTGAGGGCAACCAGGCCTGCAGGGGAGGACAGTTGGAGGGGACCAGGCCTGCAGGGGAGGACAGTTGGAGGGGACCAGGCCTGCAGGGGAGGGCGGTTGGGTGGGACCCAGGCATTCAAGGGAGGGCAGTTGGGGGCAACCAGGCCTGCAGGAGAGGGCAGTTGTGGGGAACCAGGCCTGCAGGGGAGGGCAGTTGGGAGTGACCAGGCTGGCAGGGGAGGGCAGTTGGGGGGAACCAGGCCAGCAGGGAAGGGCAGTTAGGGGCAATCAGGCTGGCAGGAGAGCAGTTAGGTGTCAATCAGGCTGGCAGTGGAGTGGTTAGGGGGTGATCAAGCTTGCAGGCAGAAGCGGTTAGGGGCAATCAGGCAGGCAGGCAGCAGTCCTGGATTGTGGAGGGATGTCCAACTGCCCAGTGGGATCAGGTCTAAACGGGCAGTCAGACATCCCTCGAGGGATCCCAGATTGGAGAGTGTGTAGGCTGGGCTTAGGGACATCCCCCCCCCCCCCCGCACCCTGTACACGAATTTCGTGCACTGGGCCTCCAGTATGACATAATTGAGGGAAGCCAGATGAAGGGTCTACTAGAATTACCTGTATTATTTGCACAGTTTCTATGAAAGACTAAAAGTATTTCAAAATAAAAAGTTTTAAAAACTAGAAAACAGTAAATACATTAGAAGAAGACTAATTTTCAGTGATTAAATATTTACAGTCTTATTTTTTAAAGGAAGATATGATCAATACAACTTAATTAAAAGAAGAAATCCCCAGGGACATAGTTAACCTGTGTAATAGTAATTGCAAAGGGTTATCTTCTGACTTTGCTTATACTATATTGAGTTTGGTTGTTAAGATAGAGCCATCACTACTTATACCTTACTAGTGTCCCGGTGCACAAAATTTGTGCACATTAAAAGGGGATTAATTAGAGGAAATAATTTAATATTGCTATTTGCCCTTTTTCTATAATAGAAGTGTCAGAGATGAAAGAAGATTAGTAAAATGTATGTGAAAACCTTCCTCCTGTCAGAGTCTGGGGTGCACATGGGACCCAGAGTCAAGTCCCCACCCACCCACATGTGCCTCAAAATCACGTGAGACCCAGACCTGGCTGGCCCCTGCACCCATCGGGCTAGATCCAGACCTGGCCAGTCCCAACTTTGTCAAGCCCCTCCGGGCAGGGGATGTAGCCTCAGGTCCCCTTGACTGGCTCCAGGATTGGGGGCATGGCCTGAGTTCCCCCAGCCCAGACAGGGGCAGGGGGTGTGCCTTGAGGTTCCCCATCAAGCCCCGCCAGGTGGGGGACATGGCCTGAGATCCCCTGTCAAGCCCCACTGGGTTGGGGGCATGGCCTGAGGTCCCCTGTCAAGCCCCGTCAAGTGGGGAGGCACAGCCTCAGGTCCCCCATCAAACCCCACTGGCAAGGGGGTGCAGCCTCAGGTCCCCCATCAAGCCCTGCTGGGCAGAAGGCATGGCCTGAGTTCCCCTGACCTAGCACTGGGGGTGCACCTTGAGGTCCCCTGTCAAGCCCTGCCAGGCAGTGGGGCGCAGCCTCAGGTCCCCTGGCCTGGTGCTGGGGCAGGGGGTGCGCCTGAGGTTCCCCGACCTGGTGCCGGGGTGGGGGGCGTGGCCTGAAGTCCCCTGTCAAGCCCCACCTGGTGGGGGATGCAGCCTGAGGTCCCCAGGCCTGGTGCTAGGGCGGGGGGAGCAGCCTGAGGTCCCCCATCAAGCCCCGCTGGACAGGGGATGAAGCCTAAAGTCCTCTGTCAAGCCCTACAGGGGCGGGGGAGGGCATAGCCCCAGGTCCCTGCTGATTGCTCGTTAAGGCTCCTTATGTGAACTTGGCTTCATCTGTGGGTGCAGCCATCTTTGTGACGGAGTGATGGTCAATTAGCATATTCCCTCTTTATTAGATAGGATAGTAATATGTACTATTATCACTTCTGCCTGTGATTTAGGCTTTTCCATTACCTTGTGGAATTTATATGACTGAATATTGAATTTAAAGATACAATTGCCTACTAGACACCCACCTCTTAAAGTCAACAAGGTGAACATTTTACCAATTACTATCACTCCTGCACACCATCTCTCACCCCGGCTTCCTATCACCACATTGTATTTTGCTAACGTTCTTTCCTACCTCAGTTGGTAAGGAACAGGCATAAGAAAGTATCCTGTGAGTCATCCTAAACAACTTTTATTCCCAATATCCAATTTGAATTAAGTGTCTCCAATTATATCTCTTAGATACATGCTAAAGTATTTGTCTTCATCTCTATTGCCACTGCCTAGTCATTTCCTCAACTGTCCTGTTTTAATGGATAAACTTTGACTAGAATCCTTAATTCTAATGATATAATGCTCAAATGTAGTGTATCAGGGTAATTTTTGAACATGCAGATCTCATTCTACTCTTCAGAACTCTATGGCCTACTAAACAAAAGTCCAACAACCTGCCTTGTAATAATACAAACTCTCAAAAATCTATTCCTTGCCTACCTTTCTAGCCTAACATCTCAACACTTCCCTTTTGAAATGTACACTTCAGAAACACTTACTTACAGTACCCTACAGGAGACTTATAGTTCCCTTTCATAAATGGCTTCCTTTGTCCCCAATTCTCGTCTTACCCTCTTCTTCTTATGGAATTTATTTATTTCTTAGACCCTGGCAAGCTTACAATTTTCTATGAAATCCCACCATAAGAATTAAGTATCCCTTCATTATCTTGTATTTTTATTACTTTATATATATATATATATATATATATATATATATATATATATATATATCTCCTATCTAATAAAAGGGTAATATACAAATTGACCATCACTCCAACACACAAGATGGCCGCCCCCATGTGGTCAAATATGGCTGCCCCCATGTGGACACAAGATGGCCACCACAAGATGGCCAGCAGGGCAGGGCAGTTGGGAGGGACCAGGCCTGCAAGGGAGGGCAGTTGGAGGCAATCAGGTTTCCAGGGGAGGGCAATTGGGAGGGACAAGGTCTGCAGGGGAGGGCAGTTAGGGCCAATCAGGCCAGCAGGGGAGCAGTTAGGTGTTGATCAGGCTGGCAGGGGAGTGGTTAGGGGGTGATCAGGCTGGCAGGCAGAAGCAGTTAGGGGCAATCAAGCAGGCAGGCAGGTGAGTGGTTGGGAGCCAGCAGTCCTAGAGGGGTTCCAGATTAGAGACGGTGCAGGCTGAGCTGAGGGACACACCCCCCTCCTGTGCACAATTTTCGTGCACCAGGCCTCTAAAATCTCTCTCTCTCTCTCTCTCTCTCTCTCTCTCTCTCTCTCCTCTCTCTCTCTCTCTCTCTCTCTCTCTCTCTCTCTCTCTCTCTCTATATATATATATATATATATATATATATTGCTCTAATCAGTTAAAAAACTGACTAATATCATAGAGTTGGATCAGTCTACTATGGAAGAACTTTATCTCTTCCCCAACTTCAGAAGTTATACTTCAAAAACCTTCACATAAAAATGAACTCAGAGGGAGTGATGTCAGAGGAATGGTGGCATAAGGATGCAATCTTTTTTTGCCCCCTAACATCTCAACAAGATAACCACCTATAATTCAACAAAGTAGTCCCTGCTCAACACAGATGCATGTCTGAGGGACCTGTATACTGAAATAACTAAGGTGGGCTCTTTGGAATAAGCAGGGAGATGAAAAGAGAGGGAAGCACCAACAAGGCTACAGCATAGTGCATCTGTAGTGCAGCTGGGAATTCGAGGTAGCAGGCACTTCCCTCAGTGGTGCCAGGCACTTTCCCCAGCCAGTTGGGAGGAACAGAGAGCATCAGGGAGGCAGTCTAGCAGGTAGCTGGCTGGCTAGGGGCAAGCAGTGACCAGCTAGCGGCAAGAGAGGACACTGTCCTTTAGAGTTCTGTGGTCATGCACACAAGCAGTTAGAGATGGTCCAAACCACAGGGCATGCTATGAATAGGGTCTGAGTTGCAGACAAAGAAAGTAAATCACAGAACCCTGCCACTGATTAGATTCCCAAAACTCGCATCCCGTTCCCCTTGTAGTTGTCTCCAGGAGTGTTTTCTCTGTAAACCAAGAGCTGTTGCAATAGAAAAAGTTTTCCTCTGTGACTGAACAACAGGAACAGTGCCTGGGCTGGACCCTTGTAGGTCAGAGGTTATCATTAAGGTGAGGAGGGAAAAAAACCTTACCTCCAAGCAACAGAGGCAATGCAGCCCTGTGGAAGCCACGGAGGATCAAAACTGTGAGGCTACAGAGGGTAAAAATCTTGTTTGCTATCTACTGGAACAAAGTAAAAAGTCCTTCTCAGAGATAAATGGGAAAACAAAGGAGAACAGTGAACACCATGAACAACCACAATTAAAGAAATTAAGAGTGAGCTGTTGAGCATAGAAAACAGAACCAACAAGTTAGAGGAAAGAACTAGTGATATAAAAGATAGAAATCAAGAAATGATGCAGAGGGAAGAAGAGAGATACCTGAGAATAATGAAATATGAAAGAGCTCTAGGAGACCTCTCTAATTCCATCAAAAAAAGTAATATCAGAATCATAGACATAATGGAGGAGGAAGAGAGGAACTATGGAATAGAAAGTCTATTTAAAAAAATAGTGAATGAGAACTTTCCAAATCTATGAAAAGAACTAGATCCTTGACTCCAAGAAGCAAACAGAATACCTAGTTACATCAATCCAAAAAGGAAAGCCCCATCCAAGACACTTGGTAATGAAGCTGTCAAAAATTAGTGACAAAGAAAAAATCCTCAAAGCATCCAGAGAAAATAAGAAAGTATCCACAAAGAAAAACCCATCATAATTTCACCCAACTTTTCAATAAAAACTCTACAAGCCAGAAGAGAGTGGAACCAAATATTCAAATGTCTGAAAGAGAGAAATTACCAGCCACACATAATATATCCAGCAAAATTATCCTTTAACTAGTGGCCTGGTGCACAAAATTCATGCACGGGTTTGGGGGGGGGGGGTTGCCTCAGCCCAGCCTGAACCCTCTCCAATCTGGGACCCCTCGAAGAATGTCCTATTGCCGGTTTAGAGGGAACAGGCCTAAACCGGCAGTCGGACATCCCTCTCGCAATCTGGGACTGCTGGCTCCTAACCACTCACCGACCTGCCTGCCTGATTGCCCCTAACCACTCTGCCTGATGCCTGCTTGCCCCCAACTGACCCCCGCTGCTGGCCTGCTTGCCCCCAACTTCCCCCCTCCCTCCCCACTGGCCTTCTCACCCCCAACTACTCCCCTGCTGGCCTCCTTACTCCAAACTGCCCCCCTGCTGGTCTGCTCACCCCCAACTGCCCCCCTCACTGGCCTAATCACCCCCAATGCCCCCCCCACTGGCCTGATCACCCACAACTGCCCTCCCCTCTTGGCCTCTAACTGCCTCTACCTCAGCCTTGCCACCATGACTTTGTCCTGAAGAATGTACAGAAGGTCTCCTGGAAGGTCTCCCAGTCTAATTAGCATATTACCCTTTTATTAGTATAGATAGAGGCCTGGTGCATGGGTGGGGGCCAGCTGGTTTTCCCTGAAGGGTGTCCTGGATCAGTGTGGGGGTTCCCTTGGGGCATGGGGCAGCCTGGACGAGGGGCCTGTGGTGCTTTGCAGGCTGGCCATGCCCCCCAGTGGGGACTCCTACTCCATGGGGGCATGGTCAGCCTGGGTAAGGGGCTGAGGGCCGTTTTCAGGCTGGCCATACCTCCTTCAGGGTAAGGGTCCCTGCTGGCGTGGCTGGTCAGACTGGGTGAGGGGCTGATATCTGTTTGCAGGCTGGCCAGGCCCCCCACCGGGGACCCTCACCCCATGGGAGCATGGCCAACCTGGGTGAGGGGCTGAGGGCTGTTTTCAGGCTGGCCATGCCCCTCGGTGACCCAGGATCCCAGCCCCTCCTTTTTTTTTTCTTGTCTCCAGCCCCTCCTTGAGTGGAGCCCAGGGCAGGAGGGAAGCTTGGCTTCGTCCGTCGCTGGGGGCAACCCAAGCCTCCTCCTAGCTTCAGCTCCATGACCACCTCCATCTTTTTTGGGTTAATTTGCATACTCGCTCCTGATTGGCTGGCGGGCATAGCAGAGGGTCAATTTGCATTTTTCTCTTTTATTAGTGTAGATATAAAAGACAAATAAAAACATTCCCAGACATACAGAAGCAGAGGAATCTTATCACTAGAAATTCTCCACTGCAAGAAATACTCAAGGGAGTTATTCTACCTGAAACAAAGAACATAAGATCACAACACTACGAGCAGGATTGCCAAAACACTTGTAGCATAAATAGGGATAATTTGTGACAATAAAAACATACAAATGGAAGGGGGGATGGTATGAACTTTCAAAGTAAGATGAAGATCAGATGCACTCAAAAGAGGGAAAACTTCACTTTTTATAAAACTAATGGCAGCCACACACACAAATTCCCAAAAGAAGACATATAGTTTTAAAAAAGAGGAAACAGAGGAAAGATGTATGGAATACCACCAAACAAAAACAACAGACAGAAGCATGACGGAAAAGAACCAATGGAGGCATAGAGTTACCAGAAAACAAAAGATAACATGGCTATAGGAAATCTTCATACATCAATAATTACCCTAAATGTAAATTCACCAGTAAAAAGGCACAGAATACCTGAATGGATAAATATAAAACCCAACCATATCCTGCCTTTAAGAAACACATCTATACAGCAAAGACAAAGATAGATTTAAAGTAAAAGGGTAGAAAACGATTCTCCAAGCAAATAACATCCACACAAAATAATCAGGTGTGGCAATACTTAATATCTGACAAAATAGATCTCAAGATAACAAGAGACAAAGATGGACACTTTATAATGATAAAAGGAATACTATATCAAGAAAACATAACACTTCTTAATATATTTGCGCCCAACCAGGGAGCACTGAAATATATTAAACAGCTACCCACAGAACTAAAGGGAAAAACAGATCAAAACACAATTATAGTTGGAGACCTTAATACTCCATTGCTAGTTCTAGACTGATCAGCCAAACAGAAAATCAATAAAGAAATATCAGCCTTAATTGAATACTAGACCAAATGAGTATCATTGATATTTACAGAATATTCTATCCCAGAACATCAGATTATACATTCTTCTCCAGTACACATGGAACATTCTCAAGGATAGACCATATATTGGGTTACAGAACAAGCATCAACAAATTTAAAAAGATTGAAATTATACCAAGCATATTTTCTGACCATAATCAATACCTTGAAATTAGTATTCAACTGCAAAAAGGAGGTAATAAAAAAAAAAAAAAAACACCTACAAATATGTGGAGACTAAACAACATACTACTAAAAAATGACTGGCAAAGACGAAATAAAAGATGAGATCAAGAGATGTAGAGAGACAAATGAGAATGATAACACAATATATCAAAACCTATGGGATGCAGTAAAAGTAGCAATAAGAGGGAAGTTCATATCATTACAGGCTTATATCAAGAAACAAGAGAAATTCCAAGTACACAACCTAATATCACAACTTAAAATACTAGAAAAAGAAGAACAAAAGTAACCCAAATTTAGCAAAAGAAAGGAAATAATGAAAATTAGAGCAGAACTAAATGAAATAGAGAACAAAAAGACTATACAAAAAATAAATAAAACAAAGAGCTTGTTCTTTGAAAAGATTAATAAAATTGACAAATTCCTGGCTAGACTCACTAAGGAAAAAAAAGAAAAGACCCATATAAACAACATCAGAAATGGGAGAGGAGAAGTCACCACAGACATCACAGATATACAAAAGGTCATACTAGAATGTTATGAATGACTTTATGCCAACAAATTCAATAACCTAGAAGAAATGGATAAGTTCCTAGAAATATATAAACTTCTAGACTAAATCATGAAGAATTGGAAAATCTAACTAGACTGGTCAGGAGTGAGGGAATTGAAATAACCATCAAAAACCTCCCCAAAAAACAGAAGTTCAGGACCAGATGGCTTCATCAGTGAATTCTACCAACATACAAGGAAGAATTAAAACCTATTCTTTACAAACTCTTCTAAAAAATTGAAGAAGAGGCAATACTTCCCAACACATTCCACAAGGCCAATATAACCCTGATTCCAAAACCTGGCAAAGATAATACAGAAAAGGGAAGCCAGACCAATATCCCTGATGAATACAGATTCAAAAATCCTAAACAAAATACTAGCTAGTCAAATACAAGAGTATATCCAAAAAATAATACATCATGATCAAGTGGAATTTATTACAGGTGCACAAGGATGGTTCAACATTAGCAAATCAATCAACATAATACACCACATTAACAAAAGAAAGGATAAAAATCACATAATCTTGTTAATAGATGCAGAAGAAGCATTTGTTAAGATAAAACATTCATTTATGATTAAAGCACTCAATAAAATAGGAATAGAAGGAAAGTACTTCAATATAATAAAGGTCATATATGATAAACCCTCAACCAACATCAGACTCAATGTTAAAAAATAAAAGTTTTTTCCCTAAGATCAGTAACAAGACAAGGATGTCCACTCTCACCACTCTTATTCAACATAGTACTGGAAATCCTAGCCAGAGCAATAAGAAAATAGAAATAAAAAGCATCCAAATAGGGAAGAAGTCAAACTGTCACTTTTTGCTGACGACATGATGCTGTATATAGAAAACCCTAAACACTCTACCAAAAAAAAAAAAAAAAATACCTACTAGAAACAGTAAACAAATACAGTCAAATTTCAGGATTAAAAAACAATGTGCAAAAAATCTATTGCCCCCCTAACTGGTTTGGCTCAGTGGATAGAGCATTGGCCTGTGGACTCAAGGGTCCCAGGTTTAATTCAGGTCAGGGGCATGTATCTTGGTTGCGGGCACATACACAGTAGGGAGTGTGCAGGAGGCAGCTGATCGATGTTTCTCTCTCATCTGTGTTTCTAACTCTCTATCCCTCTCCCTTCCTTTCAGTAAAAAATCAATAAAATATATATATTTTTTTAAAAATCCATTGCCTTCCTACATACCAACAACAAAACTTCAGAAAAAGAAATGGGGAAAAAAAAAAAAAACTCCTTTTGCCATAGCATACAAAAGAATAAAATATCTAGGAATAAACTTAACAAAGTATGTGAAAGATCTAAAATACTGAAAATTAGAAAGCATTATTAAAAGAGATTAAAAAAGACACAATGACTTGGAAAAACATACCATGTTCATGAATTGGAAGAATCAACATAGTTAAACAGGCCATATTACCTGAAGCAATATACAGATTTAAGGAAATCCCCATCAAAATTCCAGTGTCATTTTTTAAAGGAATAGAATGAGAAATCATCAGATTTGCATGGAACCAAAAAAGACCCAGAATAGCCAAAGCAATCCTGAAAAGAAAGAACAAAGCTGGAACTATCACACTACCTGACTTGGAATTATACTATAGAGCTACAGTAATCAAAACATCATGGCATTAGCAGAGACACACAGATCAATGGAACAGAAATAGAGAGCCCAGCTATAAAACTACACGTATATGGACAGATAATTTTCGACAACGGAGCCAGAAATGCACATTGGAGTAAAGACAGTCTCTTCAATAAATAGTGCTGGAAAAACTGGAAAGCCATATGCAAATGAATGAAACTGGATTACAGTTTATCCCTATGTACAAAAATTCATTCAAAATAGATCAAAGAATTAAACATATGTCCTGAAACTATAAGTTACATAGAAGAAAATATAGGTACCAAACTTATGGACCTGGGTGGTAGAGAACATTTTATAGACTTGACCACAAAGGCCAGGGAGGTAAAGGCAAAAATAAATGAATGGGACTATATCAAACTGAAGAGCTTCTGCACAGCAAAATAAATGGAAAACAAAACAGGCAACTAACCGGATGAAGATGATATTTGCAAACAGTAGCTCCAACAAAGGTTTAATTTCCAAAATATATAAAGAACTTGTAAAACTTAACCCCAAATAAATAAATAATCTGATCAAAAAGTGGGCAGAGGACCTGAAAATATACCTCTCCCAAGAAGACATACAAAGAGCCAATAGATATATGAAAATATGTTCAACATCACTGGCAATTAGGGAAATGACAATTCAAACTAAAATGAGATACCTCTTTATACCTGTTAAAATGTCCATTATCATCAAGACAAACAATAACAAATGTTGGAGAGGTTGTGGAAAAAAAGGGATCCCTCATTCATTACTTGTGAGAATGTAGACTGGTACAACCACTATGGAAAGCAGTCTGGCAATTCCTTAAAAAATTAAGAATAAAGCTACCATACAACCCAGCAACTCCTCTCCTGAGTATATACCTGAAAAACTCTACATTATTTATACTTAAAGACTTATGCACCCCTATGTTCATTGCAGCATTATTCACGGTGACCAAGACATGGAAACACCCAAAGTGACATGCGATAGAAGACTGGATAAAGAATATGCAGTACATATACACAATGGAATATTACTCAGCCATAAAAAGGATAAAATAATGTCATTTACAACAACATGGATATACCTTGAAAATATTAAGCTGAGTGAAATAAGTCAGACAGAAAAAGCTAAGAACCTTACAATTTCACTCATATGTGGGATATAAAACTGAAACTTATGAATACAAATAACAGTGTGGTGGTTGCTGGGGGGTGGAGGGAGAAGAGGGTCCTAAAATGAGGTGACAGGAGAAGACTTGATTTTGGGTGGTGAACACATAGTGATATATACAGATTTTGTAATTTAGAAATCCACATATGAAACCTATTGTTCATGTTGACCAATGTCACCCCAATAAAATTTAATAATAATAATAAAAGAATGAGCTCATCATTAAGGGGTTAAAGTATAATTTAAAAAAAATCAAATCATGAATCCCATATAAATATAAAATGAATACATACCAAATAGTTTTATTAATTGATTAATGAAGGAACCAGTAAGATGGAGAGCTTAGTTCAAAGGAGATGTTGAGAAACAGAGATTTATATAATGACAAAGACTCTGTCCTTGATCTATTTCTAGCCAAGTTCCTAAGCCTTCTAGACTTCTCCCTTGACCTTCAGTGTTCATTCTTATCTTGTTTGCATCACCTGGTTGTAGTAAGAATATTGCTGATTCAGTTTAGAAGCAACTGCCACCTTCAGTAGCTAATCACCCTCAATATCTGGTCAAAGTCATCTTCCACAACCCCCAGGTGATAACTGATGCCCCAGACCTGCCTTCAGTAAAAATTCTGTTAGGTTAGTTTACAAAGAATCTCCTCACCCTTGATATTGCCTCTTAGTAATTTTCCATCCATTGACTCCCTTACCCTGCTCATAGTCTATAAATTCCCACTTTTCCTTGTTATATTCAGAGTTGAGTCCAATACCTCCCTCACCTACTGCAAAACTCCAGGGCAGTAGTCCCTTGAATACAAAATTACTATTTTTTAATGTATCAGAATAATTTATTATAACAATAATCAGCCAGTCAAATAATGTTGCAATGGATTTGCTCATATGTATATGTGTGTGTGTGTGTGTGTGTGTGTGTGTGTGTGTGTGTGTATATATAAAATTGCTTAATGTCCTATAGAAAAATTAAGCTACGACATTTGGCATCATCTTTTCTATCAGCCAGAAACATATAAGTTAATGTGTAAATGGAAAACAGTAGAAAATGTTTAAATAGCATGTGCTTAAATCAATACAACTGCATTCTCCTATAAAATTAAATTATTCTCTAGTGAGTATGTTAAACAATGACAATGAAAAGTCATTCAGTCATCCTTTGCTTTATTCATAAGTTTGGGGTAATTTATTTAACAAAAAATATTAATACTTATGTACACATGAAGATTGGGGTGGACGACATTATTAGTAAGCTGCCAGGAACCAATTTCAGCATGTCATAATTACAAGAGTTTCACCAAAAGGTTGGTGAAGCTTGGGGGGCTCAACAAGGGTTGAGTCAAATGTAATTACCTGTTAGAATGGCTAAACAGCACTTCCCCCAAAACCTGAATAGGATCTTCTGCTGCCAGACAGCTCAGGGCATTTTATTGCCTCCTGTTGGCCAAACACCTGAACAGCTGTTGGCTATTCTCCAATCTGACAATGCTTCTGTAAATTCTACCCTTTGAAACCTTACCCTTTGAAGTGTATATCTCCACCTTGCCTTAGGACAAATTGTGTTAATAAATAGCACGGTGTCCTTAGACAAGGGGTAGTCTTCTAGCTCCTTTAGCTGAAGATCCTCTGACCCCCAATGCCTTTCAAAATTATCTTTCATCTTTGGACTCCTTCTTGAATCTACACATCAGCTCCTTTCTCCAGAATGCTGAACCCTTTGTAATGCTGGGACAAGAACCCTAGCATATGGCGACCCGAACTGGGGCTTGAACCCTGGCAACAGCAACATTAATGGCAAGCTTTTGGAGAAAGAAGGATTCGCCTGAGTGGAAAACAACACCGGTATGGTGGTAAAATTAACTATGCATAGAGCCCATGTCAGCTTTGGAACCCCGCGGATCCAGAGTCCATGAGTTATACTTTGTGTTTAAGTCAGATTATAATGGGGAAAATTTCGGTCAAAAGGCAAAATGATAAAGAAATTGGAATATCTAAAGGTACTTTTTAAAATCAGGCTGAAAAAAGAGTGCTGTGGTCATCTTTAATGTGGTTTCTTGTTCAAATCATGAAAAATCTAATTTGTTTTGAGGACCAAAAATCTGTAATTTCTAAAATGCCACCAGATCCTCTGCCCCTGGAAAGGAGAGACTGGGCAGCTGGAGAGATTAAAGCAGTCAGCTCTCTCACCAGAAGATGACTCAATATTCTGTTTAAAAATTATAGAAGAACTCACTGGGAAATGCAAATTTTAGCTAAGATAAGCTTAAGTGCTAGTTATTACTTTGGAAAGCGAAAAAGGAAAAAAAAAATAAGATCTGTCTATCTATTAAGCATGAAAAGATACACAGCCAGATCTGTTACTGAAACTTCCCCCCAAAGCAAGAAGGATGTGGGGGAAGGGAGACACGTGGCAAGCCAATATGGAAGACCACTCTCCCAGTATGCTAATTTAAAGTCTCCTTCTCGCCATGAAAGATTTAGAAATGTGTCTGGGATTTCTGTGCACGTGTGAAGAGAGAAGCTAGCTTAAAACAAAATATGTGCACTGTCCGATTTCACACATTAGTTCAGCTGGAATCTCTTTACAAAAGCTACAGAAATGAAAAACCCCAGAATAGTTTTTTTCCTGAAAAAAGAAAGATGGTGGATTTGACCCAGGAAAAGACACAGGCTAGTTCCAACAGTGAGATTGGCATTTGCATAATAATGAGTGGTTTTTAAAATGCTAATGAAGAGTGTTAAAAAGTTAACTTTAAGGCCTTCAAAAGAAAATCAGTAGTCTGTTACAAAAAATTTGCCAAAGAAAATGTTTTAAAATAATTATAATTGACTCTAGAATCTCAAAGAAATTGTTGAAAAATATATTATAAAAATCTAAGTAGCCCAGGTAAAGACTGGCTACACCCTTTGTTAATGGAGGATGGGGCTAGTCGCCCTTCCCCCAGCAGACAGGTAGACCCGTTTCCCGCCAGTAGCCATCTTTAAGGACAATTTTGCATTTGAATGGCTACAAACTTCCTCCAAACTCGTTTGGCAGCTTAAAATTTTGGAAGTGTGCTTCCTCATGAAAAATCTAGAGGACAGAATTGAATCTATTAATTGATAATGTCTTGTATTTTTGAAATTTATTCTTAAAAATATAATGTAATACTAATATAGAAATGCTAAATATTTGACTTGCCATCTCTAGAAGTTCAAGGTTCAAATTAAATTGAGAAATTATATAGTTGTGGTAATTAAATGCCTAAAGTATAAAAATTTATTTTTGAAAAAAAAATGCATTTTCTCTAATAATTAGAAATTCAAAATATGTTGTCTGTTGGTCTAATTAAAAAAAAAAGAATTGATTCTGTGATCTCAACTGAAATTTAATACAAAAACCTGTTTAAATTTAATTGATATCCCTTATCTTTAAGTCATATATATATATATATATATATATATATATATATATATATATAATTTAGATATTTATATTTGCTGTTTTTTCCCATGTTAAATTTCAAGGCTATAACTGAAGGATGATTTTTTAGAAAACTCCAAGGGCCAGGAATAAATAAAAAAATTTATTCTCTCTTCTTAAAGGAAATATTTTTTAAATTAACTGATTTAATATACTTGAAATTGCATGGAAAACTTTATCAAAAAAATTAATAACTATATTTTACTTATAAATGTTATGAAGGTTTTGGCCTCTATGAAGTAACTAAATATTTCTTAAAATCCATCAGCAAAATTTTAAGACGAAGTTTAAAATAACAAAAGCCTCTAGCCGCCTCCATTTTTAAATAGGCCAGAGGTGGGGCAATGTTTGCGCCTTGTGAATCAGATGTAAATATTTACTAAATTTGCTTTGCTTTGCTTTTTAATTAAAGATACCTACCTTAATTACTTAATAAATTAGCTTTTTAAAATACAATCAAGGTCTCATATAAATTAAGTTACATGAAAAGCCAATATTTTTATAAACAATGAAATTCTAATAAAGCCACCAGAAACACCTAGTGAGATTTCCATTTGTCTGCAATATAATTTTGACTGTCTATCTTTTAGGGATTTTGGTTTGCTCTTCCCTTGTTTATTGTGAGAATAAACAAACCATCTTTTCTGTCAGAGAACAGTTTAGATAGCTTCCATTTTGGACTGCCTGACTTGGCAGCCACCATATTGGCCACATGGCTTGCCACTCCTATGGGGGCTGCCATCTTGAAACAGCAAAGGCCAATTCCTCCCTTTGAATTATCCAATATCTTTATAAACAATTTAAGTCTTCTAAGAAAGTTACTGAGACCCCCCATGATCCCTTTGTATATGCAAATAAGCCTAAAGGGATACGCTTTAAAAATAGAATTCTAAATTTAACAAAAAGGAGAAATTTTAAAATTTTGACATTTCTTTCACTAATATTTGCAGGGTAAACTGAGGATTGTTATTAAAATATTAAATCTGATCCATAATAGTAGTCACTATGACCTTAAGAGAAGTTGTTTCATGTGACATGAACTGGCACTAGCACTCAAGCATTAAGCAGCAACCCTGTAAGTTGCTTGGTGTAAAGAAAGACAAAGCTTTTTAAATGAAACTCTCTGTAGCCTGGAAGTTATTTTGGAAGGAATAAAGAGAGGTTTCTTTCAAACATCTTAAAACTGTAATTAAAAGTCAATATATTTGGCCTCATAAACTAAAGTAAATAATTTTGTGTTTTTGCCTCTCTGACAAAGTTTATGGAAAGTTATAAAAAAAACAGTCAAAGACTAATTGCAGAAATTTAATTAATGTCATTTACTGTCCATAATCATGGACAAGTAAAGTTAAGAAATAAACCTTATTTTGGACTAATTTAAGTTGGCTAATTGAAATAAGTGAATATTCAAGAAAACTTAATTGTATTGGACAAAAACTGTTCCTGAAGTATTAACTAAAATTTTTTACTAATGTTTCATCTCATAGTAAAATTGCTTAACATGCAATGAATCCAAAGCAGTCATATTTCTGAAAAGAAAAATTAAAAGTTATCAAGACTGCATTGTAAAATTTCCAAAAGCCTCCTAATATTTAAATAAAAGAAGAGGGTATAGAAGAATAATATCCTGTAAGAAATAGTACCTTGTAAGTAAATTACATCAAGAAAATTTTTACTTTGAAAAATTAATTTTCATTTGTAATGCTAATAGCAAGACACCCATGAAAAATCACATGGTGTCAAAATAAGCCAAAGGCAAATTGTTTGGGCAAAAATAAAAAGAATCCCAAATCAAGTTTATAGAAAAGATTCCTTTATTAACCTTTGGTCAAGAATATGTTTGTATATTTCCAGAAAATTCTAAGCCCCTGTGGATTCCTGCAACAACGGATCCCAGAGAGGAATTGACAGGACTGTTCCTGCCACAGAGATAGCAGTGGCCTCCAAGAACATAGGAGAAATAGTCCAGAAATGAAGATGTTGAAGATGCCTTGCCATGCTAGCAGTCAGCAGCTGTGCATTGTTGCAGGTTGCCCAGGACCAAACCAGAGAGGGTCAGACCTGCATTGCCACCATTTGTCCACCATTTAGAACTGAAATATCATTGCTGACATGTACACATAAGGAACTGTTGGACATTGAAATTGGGACTCAAAACTATTGGACATTGAAATTGGGACTCAAAGAACTGTTGGCCCAGAAAGAAACTTACTGCAGGCTGATTCCTTTAATGCCTGACAGCAATTTAAAGGGACTTGATAGAACTCTGTTCTTTCCATTGAATTTAAAAATCTTAAAACATACATTCTTGCTAAATTTAAAAAATAAAAATGGGTAAGATGCCAGGAACCAATTCCAGCATGTCATAATTACAAGAATTTCACCAAAAGGTTGGTGAAGCTTGGGGGGCTCAACAAGGGTTGAGTCAAATGTAATTACCTGTTGGAACAGCTAAACAGCACTTCCCCCAAAACCTGAATAGGATCTTCTGCTGCCAGACAGCTCAGGGCATTTTATTGCCTCCTGTTGGCCAAACACCTGAACAGCTGTAGGCTATTCCCCAATCTGACAATGCTTCTGTAAATTCTACCCTTTGAAACCTTACCCTTTGAAGTGTATATCTCCACCTTGCCTTAGGACAAATTGTGTTAATAAATAGCACAGTGTCCTTAGACAAGGGGTAGTCTTCTAGCTCCTTTAGCTGAAGATCCTCTGACCCCCAATGCCTTTCAAAATTATCTTTCATCTTTGGACTCCTTCTTGAATCTACACATCAGCTCCTTTCTCCAGAATGCTGAACCCTTTGTAACGCTGGGACAAGAACCCTGGCTGTAAGCCTTCCCTCCAAATTTTTATTTATTGCAATAAAAATGAAGGCAATATCCTACAGAAGCTCATCATACTAAAATCTCCATTGATATTTTCTTAAAAATAAAGTAATGACTTTCTGTGACTTAGGATTTCTTGTGCTTTTCTACGTTTCTATCTCTCTGACCCAGGTCATAAAGGGCAAAGAAAGTTCATGAGCTTCTTTCTTTTCTAGATAACTCTGGTGGGTTTATTTTATTTTATTTTTATTTTTATTTTTATTTTTATTTTTATATATACTTCCATGGAGAACTAACTTTCAGAGTATAGAGCTTTTCTTCTATCTGCAGCTTTCTCAAAAATGGCTAATTACATTTTTAAAAAACTTGATTTCACTAGACACAAAACTTAAAACTACCACCTGCTTCCAGAAAGAGTTTTCAGTTTCTTTCTTATTTAGACTATTCTTAAGTTTCCAAATATATTCCCCTTTAGAGTATTTTCTAATGCTTTTTAACATAATATAATAACTCACTTTAAAAATACAGGATTTTCCCTCAAGAGTAAAGTCAATAAAATTCAAGAAAATATGAATAACCAGTTATAATGGTAAAAACTAAGAGAAAATATTCCAGAGGAAATTAAAAGTAATAGGTACAATAAATACGTATCATATGTCAAGAGCCATAGCTTGTCTTAATACCAATTTTAGGTCATGTGGCTCCATGAGGTAAAAAGTAGCAAACCAAATTCACAACTAAAAAGTGTGCATCTGAATGTGAGCCTTTGCCTGTCACTGTACATTGCATCAGGTTGCCTTCCTAGGAAATAATATAGTCTACATCTTACAGATGTAAATTATAGTGATATCAAAAACAAAAACAAAAGGGTTTATGAATCCCCATTCAATCGCAAGTTTAAGACCTTCTCTGTCTTATTGAATCTGGAAATAATTTCTTCATGAAAATAAAATCAGAATCTGATCTATTTCATCAGCATTAAAAAACAAAACACAGCATAGCCTTCCAAGGTTTCCCCCCCCTCTTAAAAAAAATTAAATCTTTATTGTTGCAAGTATTACATATGTTTTCCTTTTTCCCAAATGACCCCTTTTAGCCCATCCAGGATCCCCACTCCAGACCTTCACCCACTCTATTGTGTGTGTCCATAGGTTATGCATATATGCATAGAAGTTTTTTGGTTTATCTCCTCCCACCTGTCCACCTTCTCCTGCCTTCCTTCTGAGATTCCACAGCTTGTTCTATGCTTCTATATCTCTATATCTATTTTGTTCATTAGATTCCATATATGAGTGAGATCATGTGATACTTGTCTTTCTCTGACTGGCATATTTCACTTAGCATAATACTCTCCAGGTCCCTCCAGGCTGTCTCCAAGGGTAGGACATTCTCCCTTTTTACTGCTGCATAGTATTCCATGGTATAAATGTACCACAGCTTTTTTATGCACTCATCTACTGATGGGCACTTGGGCTGTTTCCAGATCTTAGCTATTGTAAATTTTGCTACTATGAACATCGGAGTGCATACATTCTTTCTGATTGTTGTTTAAGGATTCTTAGGATATATTCCCAGAAGTGGCATCACTGGGTCAAATAGCAGTTCCATATTTAAATTTTTGAGGAAACTACTGTTTTCCATAATGGCTACACCAGTCTACCTTCCCACCACCAGTGTCCTAGGATTCCCTTTTCTTCACATCATCATAAGCACTTGTCTTTTGTTCATTGGTTGATGGCAGACATTCTGACAGGTGTGAGGTGATACCTCATTGACATTTTAATTTTCATCTCTCTGATGATCAGTGACTTTAAACATTTTTCCATATGCCTCTGGGCCATCTGTATATCCACGTTGGAGAAGTATCTATGTTTCTCTTTCTGACAATTCATTATCAATGTATAAAAATACCATTGATTTCTGGATGTTAATTTTATATTCTGCTACATTGCTAAATTCATTTATAAAATCTAGTTGCTTTTTTGGTGGAATCTTTAGGGTTTGCTATGTACAATATCATGTCATCTGCAAATAATGATAGTTTTACTTCATCTTTTCCAATTTGGATCTTTCATTTTTGCTTCTTGTCTAATTGCTGTGGAAAGGACTTTCAGAACTATGTTGAATAAGAGAGGTGAAAGCAAACATCCCTGTTTTGTTTCTCTTCTTAGGGGAAATGGTTTTAGTTTTTCCACATTGAGTATGATATTCACTGTAGATTCAACATTTATGGCCTTTACTATGTTGAGTTATGATCCTCTATTACCTGTTTGCTGAGAGTTTTTATCAAAAGTGGGTGTTGGATTTTGTCTAATGCCTTTTCTGCATCTATACATATGACCATGTGATTTTTGTCTTTCAGTTTGTTTATGTGATGTGTCATGTTTATAGATTTACAAATATTGTACCTATCTTGCATCCATGGAATAAGTCGCACTTGGTCATATTGTATAATATTTTCAATATACTAGAGGCCCAGTGCATGAAATTTGTGCATGGGGTGGGGGGGGGGGGTGTTGTTCCTCAGGCCAGCCTCCATCCTCTCCAATTTGGGACCCCTCAAGGGACTACCCATTCAAGCCCGATCCCACCGGGCAGTCAGACATCCCTCTCACAATCCAGAACTGCTGGCTTCCAACTGCTCGCCTGCCAGACTGCCTGATTGGCCCTAACCGCTTCTGCCTGCCAGCATGATCACCCCCTAACCACTCCCCTGCCAGCCTTATCAATGCCTAACTACTCCCCTGCCAGCCCAATAGCCCCTAACTGCCCTTCCCTGCAGGCTTGGTTGTCACCAACTGCCTTCCCCTGCTGGCCCGGTCACCCCTAACTGCCCTCCCTTGCCAGCCTGGTTGCCCTAACTGTCTCCCCTGCTGCCTGGTCACCACCAACTGCCCTCCCCTGCAGGCCTGGTCACCCCTAACTGTCCTCCCCTGAAGGCCTGGTGGCCCCCAATAGCCCTCCCCTGGTGGTAGGTCACCCCTAACTTCCCTCCCCTGCCAGTCTGGTCACTCTTATCTGCCCTCCCCTGCCAGTCAGGTGGCCGCTAACTGCCCTCCCCTTCTGGCCTGATCACCCTTAACTGCCCTCCCTTGCCAGCCTGGTCACCCTAACTGACCTTCCCTGCAGGCCTGGTCACCCCAACAGCCCTCCCCTGGTAGTAGGTCACCTCTAACTTCCCTCCCTTGCCAGCCTGGTTGCCCCTAACTGCCCTCCCCTGTCAGCCTGATTGCCCCTAACTCCCCTCCCCTGCCAGCCTGGTCACTCTTATCTGCCCTCCCCTGCCAGCCTGGTGGCCGCTAACTGTCCTCCACTGCAGGCCAGGTCGTCCCAAACTGCCTTCCCTTTCTGTACCGGTCACCCCTAACGGTCCTCCCCTGCCAGTCTGTTTGCCCCCAACTGCCCTTGCTTGCAGGCCTGGTCACCCCTAGCTGCCCTCCCCTGCTGGGCTGGTTGCCCACAACTGCCTTCCCCTTCAGGCCTGGTCACTCCTAACTGCCCTCCCCTGCCGGCCCGGTCACCTCCAACTGCTGTCCACTGCAGTGTCAGTGCCAGCCTGACAGGTGAACTGGACTGAGGTAGGGAGGTGGGAATTAAGAAAAGAAAGACATGAAAGCAGGATCGAGAGAACTGCAAGCCACTGACAGACTGCAGCAGCTTTATTAACTGCTCAATACCTTTTTTTTTCTTTCTTTTTTTTTATTGTTTGAAGTATTACAAATAGTAGTACATATGTCTCCTTTTTTTTTCCCCATTGACCTCCCCCATGGCCTCCCCTACCCCCCAGTACATGCCTTTACCTCCCCCCCACCCAGTGTCTTTTATCCATTGGTTATGCTTACATGCATGCGTACAAGTCCTTCAGTTGATCTCTTACAGCCCACCCCCCCCCCAACAACCCCTGCCTTCCCACTGTAGTTTGACAGTCTGTTCAATGCTTCTTTGCCTCTGTATCTATTTTTTTCCCCATTTCTTTCCTTTAAAAAATATTGCCTCTGCAGACTAGAAATAAACATATAATAACAAAAAATGTTTGAGTCCCCATTTCAATGTCAAACAGTTCCTTAAGTGCACATGTCAGCAATGATATCTGGATGGTGGGCACATGGTGGCAATGCAGGTCCGATCCTCTCTGGTTTGGTCCTAGGGTAAACTAAGATTGTTGGTAGAGTATTAAATTTGACAGTAAAATAATAATCAAGTTTTCAGATTAATTTAAATAGGCTAATTAAAATAAGTGAATATTCAAGAAAATTTAATTGTACTGGACAAAAAGCTATTCCTAAAGTGGTAACTAAAATTTCTATTGGTAGTTCATCTCATGGTAAAATTCCTGAACATGCAATGAAACTAAAGCAGTCATATTTTTGTGCAAAAAATTAAAATTTAAAGTTATCAAGACTGCATTATAAAATTTACAAAAGCCTCCATTAATCAAAAAAAGGGGAGATAGTAGGGTAATATCATGTAAGGAAAAATATCCAATAAGTAAATTACATCTAGAAAATTTTTACTTTACAAAATTAATTTTCATTTGTAATGCTAACAGCAAGACACCCATGAAAAACACACATGATGTCTAAATAAGACAAAGGAAAATCATTTGGGCAAAAATAAAAAGGATCCCAAATCAATTATATAGAAAAGATTCCTTTATTAACTTTTGGTCGAGAATATGTTTGTATATTTTCAGAAAACAACTCAAGACCATGTGGATTCCTGCAACAGAGAGGAATTGACAGGTCTGCTACAACACCACGAAGACAAGAGGAGAAACAGTCCAGAGATGGAAGACGCTGATGACGCCTTGCCACGCTAGCAGACTGCTCAATACCTTTTATACACAAACACTGACTGGGAGGTCAGTTCAAAAGGAACGTTCTCTCCGTTCCTCTTAATCTCTTAAGGGAGATAAAGCAGGAAGCCAAATTCTTGGTACAGCAAACCTTCAGTAAATAGTTACAGACTTCCGGTAAGCCATGAAAGGTCTCTCTCATTCTGCTGACAATTGGAAATCACCATCCAAACAAGTCAGGGGACACTGTGTGGACAGGGGACTGAATCTTATCAGTCCCTTCAGGTGCAAGGACTCTGTCAGCTTACACGTGGTCTCCAACACTGCAGACCTGGTTCCCCCCAACTGCCCTCCCTTGAAGGCCTGGTTCCACCCAACTGCCCTCCCTTGCCATCTTGTTCCCTCCCAACTGCCCTCCACTGCTGACCTGATTGCCCACAACTGCCTTCCTCTGCTAGCCATCTTGTGGCGGCCATCTTGGGTCCACATGGGGGCGGCCATCTTGTGTGTTGGAGTGATGGTCAATTTGCATATTACCCTTTTATTATATAGGATTGCTTGATCTAATTTGCTAATATTTTGTTGAGGTTCTTAGCATCTATGTTTATCAGAGATACTGGCCCATAGTTCTGTGTTTTTTTGGGGTTTTTTTTAGTGTTTTTATCCATTTTGGAATTAGGATAATGCTGGCCTCATACAAAGAGCTTGGAAGTGTTTCTTCCTCATGGGCTTTTTGAAATAGTTTGAGGATGATAGATGTTAGTGTTCCTTGAAAGTTTCGTAGAACTCCCATGTAGGGTTGTTCAGACCAGAACTTTTGTTTGCTGGGAGTTGTTTTGGTGTGTGTGTGTGTGTGTATGTTTATGTTTATTTAGTTATTTATTTTAATTTAAATTATTTTTTGTTTGAAGGTGGGAGTTTTTTGTTTGTTTGTTTGTTTGTTTTTTATTACTACTTCTATTTCATCAGTTGTTATTGGCCTATTCATGTTTTCTGATTCTTCCTGATTAAGTTTTGGGAGATGGTACTTTTCTAGGAATTTGTCCATTTCATCCACATTTTCCAGCTTGTTGGCAAATAGTTGTTCATAGTATGTTCTTACAATCCTTTGTATTTATGTTGTCTCAGTTGTTACTTCCCTGCTTTTTTTCTGATTTTATTTATTTGGGTCCTCTCTCTTTGTTTATTGATGAACCTGACTAACGATTCATCAATCTTCATTATTTTTCCAACAAATCAACTCTTGGTTTCATTGATTCTTTTAGCCTTTATGTCATTTATTTCTGGTCTAATCTTTATTTCCTTCCTTCTACTTACTCTGGGATTTTCTTGTTGTTCTCTTTCTAGTTCTTTAATTTGTAGGGTTAAACAGTTTATTATTAATTTTTACTGTTTTTTTGAGGTAGCCCTGTAGTGCTATGAACTTACCTCTCAGGACTGCTTTTACTGTGTCCCATAGATTTTGGATAGTTGTGTGTTCATTTTCATTTGTTTCCTGGAAGTTTTCATTTTCCTCCTTGATCTAATTGGTAACTCATTCATTGTTTAATAACATGCTATTTAGCCTCCATGTGACTGAATGTTTTTGAGTGTGTTTACTGTAGTTGATTTCTAATTTAATTCCATTATGATCTGAGGAGATGCTTGATATGATTTTAACTTCTTGAACTAGTAGAGACTTGTTTTGTGTCCTAACATGTGGCCTATCTTTGAGAATTACCCATGTGCACTTGAGAAGAATGTATATTCTGCAGCTTTGGGGTAAAATGTTTTATAAATTTCAATTAAATCCAACTGATCCAGTGCATCATTTAGAGTCTCTGTTTTCTTGTTAATATTTTTTTCTGGAATATCTATCCAGTGAAGTCACCAGGGTGGTAAAGTCCCCTATTATGGCTCTAGCCCATTTTGCTTAGTGGGTAGAGCATCGGCTTGTAGACCAAAGCATCCCAGGTTCGATTCCGGTCAAAGGCACGTACCTCAGTTGCAGGTTCCTCCCTGGCCTGGACCCTGGTCAGGGCTCATGCAGAAGGCAAGCAATTGATGTGTTTCTCTGGCATCAATATTTCTGTCTTTCCCTCTCTCTTCCATTCTCTCTAAAAAGCAATGGAAGAATATCCTCAGGTGAGGATTTAAAAAAAAAAAAAAAGCCCCATACTATGATTGTTTTGCTATTGATCTCTCCCTGAAAGTGCTCTATAATTTCTTTTATATATTTATTTGCTCCTTTGTTTGGGTGCAGATATGTTTACCAGGGTTATATGCTCTTGTTGGATTGATCCCTTGAGTATTATCTAGTGACCTTTGTTGTCTCTTGTGATGGCCTTCATTTTGAAGTCTATTTTTTCAGATATGAGTATTGCTATCCCAGCTTTTTTTTTTTTTCATTTCCATTTGCATGGACATTTTTTTTTTCCATCCCTTCACTATCATCCTGTGTGTGTCTTTTGTTCTGTGGTAGGTCTCTTGTAGACCTCAAATAATTGGGCCATGTTTTTGTATCCATTCTGCTTTGCTATGTGTTTTGATTTGAGCATTTAATACATTTACACTTAAGGTTATTATTGATAGGTACTTATTGCCATTTTTATTCCGTATGCCTTTGTTTCTGTCTCTCTCTGTTTCTTCTTCTCATTACAGCAGTCCTTTAGCATTTGTGGCAGTGCTGGTTTTTTGTGATAAACTCCTTTAGCCTTTTTTTTGTCAGGGAATCTCTTTATTTCACCATTTATTTTGAATGATACCCTTGCTGAATATAGTAATCTTAGTCTCTGATCCTTGTTTTTCATAACCTTGAGTACTTCATGCCATTCCATTCTGGACTGTATAGTTTCTGATGAAAAATCAGCTGGAAGCCTTATGGGAGCTCCTTTGTATATAACAAATTGATTTTCTCCTGCTATGTATAAGATTCTCTATTTTTCTTTAATTTTTGACATTTTAATTATGTTTCTGGGCACACACCTGTTTGAGTTCTTTTTGCTTGGGACTCTCTGTGCTTCCTGGCTTTGTGTGACTCTTTCCTTTGCTAGGTTAGGGAATTTTTTTGCCATTGTTTCTTCAAACCTAATCTCTATCCCTTCTTCACTTTCTTCCCCTTCTGGGACTGCTATTATGCAAATATTGTTATGTTTCATGTTGTCCCACAGCCCCCTTAAGCCATACTCCTATCTTTTAATTATGTGTTGTTTTCTGGTTCTCTGATTAAGTGGTTTTTTCCTACCCTATCTTTTAATTCACTGACCTGATCCTTGGCTTCCCCTAATGTGTTGTGTATCCCTTCCATTGTGTTCATTGTTAATGCTATGTCATTCTTCATAGTTGCTATATCTTTTCTCATGCTGTTGAGCAACTTTGTCATCATTATTCTGAACTCTGATTCTGATAAATTTCTTATCCATTTCATTTAGCTCTTCTGGAGAATTATTTTGTTCTTTCATTTTGGGGTTGCTCTTTTGTTTTACCAATTTGGCTTCCTGTTTAGGTTTTTGTCTGTGTATTAGGTAGATCTGCTATGACTTCCATTATCTTGCAGGATAATGTCAGATGCTGTTTGTGACTTGCCGTGAATAACATTTGGAGCTATCAGCAATCCACAGTTTGTGGCTCTCTCTGATGGGTGTGGATGGCTTTGGAAAGGACCAGGATGTACCCTAGGGTATACTTTTCCTAGCCTCAGTCCTAGAAGATCAGGCAAGGAATCAAATCCTCCAGAGATCTTCCTCTGCCTGCAGTCTGAGTGTTATCAGCCTTGATTAGCCTCAGGCTATCAACATCAGGTTGGGGCTAGAGGTCTTCCAACTGGGTGGGGCAATTGCTTTCCCTCCAAGGGAAAAAAAAGCCTCATTAGTAATAGTCCATGGGAGAAAGATGTCCTCCAGAGTGAGACGAAATGACTCAGCACTTGAATCTGGGGTGGCTGCCCTCCAAGCGCCAGCCCCAGAACCCCTAGTCTTGAATTATCCTCACACAACTCCAGTCCACTCTGCATTCACTCTGCCAGAGCCCAAGGTGAGTGGCTACACATGCAATGTTTTGTGTTGGCCCTTTATGAGGGTGCCTGCATTTCCAACTGTCTCTTGCTGACAGAGAGCAATACTGCTACTTTTCCCTTCCAGGTGCTATGTGGGAACCTTTATCAGTTCTGTGCTCTGGCCTGGGGAGCCCAGCTTGTGGTTTAGACACTAGAGTTCTCAGTGGGAACCCCCCCCCCCCCCATCTGAGATGTCCCTCTGGGACTTCATCTGTTGTCTGTGAGAGCCTGGCTAGCTCTTTTACACCTCTGCACTTTGTGCCAGTCTCTATGCATTCTCCACTTTCCATCCTTGTTTCAGATTTCTCTCCAGCTAGTCCTCAATTGATTTTTCATGGTGGTTTTTCTGTATTTTAGTCCTATTTCTGGTTTCGTCCTGGGAGTGTGTCAGTCCACTGTTATTTTGAATCTCTCCCTCCATAGCTGTCTGATAGGTTTATAATTACTTCAATAATAATGTGATTATAACAAAAATAACAAACTTAAAATACTCTCCCTTGCAAAAGAGGAAACTCTGTCTTTCTTCCAAAATTTTGATGTCATGTCTAAAATGTTTTGCTTTTCTGCAAAAGCATGCTTTTTCTCAGTTTTCATCTGCTGTGAGACTTACTAGTTTTCCTACATTATAATTTGCTCAGATAAATTAATGGCAAGATTGCTCTTCAGATTTTACTTTTTAAAGCTCATTTACATGATGGTCTATATGACATAGTTATTAACATTTTTTGGCAGTTAATTGGGGTAGTTGGTAGAGTTCTTTTCACACCATAAAACTAAAAAGTTATTTTAGTAAATCCTTCTGCTCAGGAGACCTGGCAGTAGCCACTAATTCACACTAACTAAATGAATAGAGTGAGTACTCTTCTCACAGTACTTTATATGGTAGTCACTGTCTTGTTTGGTAGATTGTTTTTTTTTTTTTTAATCTCAAAGGCCAAAATTTGGGTATCCTTCAAACTTCTGCCATGCCATTTTCCTTTCCCTATAAACTGGAGCACAGTGCGCAGACCACCCTCTCTTTCTCAGGAAGCCTTCTTTGACTCAATATAGGCCCTATGCTACAGAGAATTTCTCAGTAAGAGATGATGGGAAAAAAGAAACACATTTCTGTGGCTCAGGATTTCTCAACTTCCTCATCTACTCTCGCTCTTCTCCAGATACTCATCTAGGACTTCCCAATGCCAGTTCTGATTTTCTTCCAGGGCCCCAGACTGTGGCTGTGAGGTGGGGCCTGCAGCCAATGGTTCTGTACATGTGAATGGAAGCGCCACATGGACTTCCAGTCTGAACCAATAAAAGTCCTCTGCCCAGTTTTCACTCTTTCTCACCCCTGCCACATCATTTGGGGAAGAGCCACAGTTCAGTGAGCTACCACATGAAGGATAGTTGTCCCAAGTGTTACTGGAGAACTTTGCCTCAGTGAGAAATAAATTTTGGTGAGATTATTAGCTTACCCTACTAATACACCTTGAGAAGAACTTAAAGAAGCTGTGAGATGGGTGCTTTCTTGGCTTATTTACTCAGAATTCCCTTATCCATTTATATTTCTAACACAACACTGATTTGCCCTCAAACGTTTATTGCCATTCAAACAAATAGCAACAAAGTTTTATTCACCTTTATCGAGAAATGATTGACAAAGGTGTAAGATATTTAAGGTGTACATAGTGATGATATGATAAACTAGCAACAAAAGTTTTTAAACACAATTTATAGATAGTAAGTTTAGAGTAGAGAAAAACACATTGTTTTAAAAGCTGGCTTTCTTTTGAACTGGCTGTGCCAATGGAGCAGAATAAATTTCTTAAGATGTGATGAGCACATCTTAAGATATATAAATATTGAATCACTATGTTGTACACCTGAAACTAATATAATATTGAATGTCAACTGTACTTTAATATTTTTAAAAGAATTTGAAAATAAACAACTTTATGGGTCTTTTGTTAGGTAAGGCGAGTTCCTACCCACAAACTCTCTCACACATACATATATTCAAACTTGTAACATTTGGATAGATTTCTAAATTACTTTGCTTAAAAACTGATTGGAATTTTGAATGAATCTCCAATAAGACCCTGAAATTGGGGGACCAGGGATCAGGGGAAGGGATTTCAGTGAGCAACATAGAGCTAAGTACAGTGAGAGCAGGCCACCAGAAAGTCTAGGTGGACACAGGATGAGGAGCATCCAAATAGTGGGTTCACCAGGACTTGTTCTGTTTTAGTTGTTGGCTGTCCTACTTTGGACTATGACCTCCTCAGATTAGCAGATGGCAGGTAGACTCTATTGGACCTAGCTTTTGAAATCCTAATATCCATTGAGTGTTTCTATGACTTATATGACTTTGTTGGTAGTGGAGCAATTGTTTGTGATTGCCCACTTTTCAGTCTGTATTTTCTGAGAGGTGTGCAATCTAGAATAGCTTAGGTGAAATTTTAATGGATTACCTAAGTAATATAAATAATAAGCAAAAAAGCATTGTAGACTGCAGCCACTTTGAATCTCTTAACCTTCCCATTTCACCTCTCCAGAGGTTTATGGATGAATAATTTTAATTAATCAATGAACCTTCCAACAATCAATTCTCCCTAATTTTCCTTCCACTAAGCCAAAAAAATAAGAAAAAATAAAAAGACTGTTACCACTACCAGTAATTAATGCAGAGTGGGAAATATTAAAGACAAAGAAAGGGAGAAATGGAATAAAAATAGATTGTCTTTCCTCTTGGAAAATATTATGATTGAATTCATCCTTGTCTTCCCTAAGTCATATAACCATAGGATCTCAGACAGGTCAAAATTAAATAACTAATATTGAACTGCATATCCTCTGTCACATATAGGAGTTAACCTTCCATGCATCTTTAATTATCTTTTAAAATCTTTAATGGACTTCTTTTTTTCAGAGGCAACACAGATAAAAGGGAACAGAAAAAAGAAAAAAAAAAAACACGTTAAAACCTCTTTAGAAAGAATGCAGTGTGGTTTAAAATGTTTGTCCTGCCATGACCGATTTGGGTCAATGGATAGAGCGTCAGCCTGCAGACTGAAGGGTCTCAGGTTCAATTCCAGTCAAGGGCATGAGTGTGCAGGAGGCAGCTGAATAGATGTTTCTCTCTCATCGATGTTTCTAACTCTCTATTCCTCTCCCTTCCTCTCTGTAAAAAAATCAAAATATATTTAAAAAATGTTTGTCCTGTAGTGGACAAAAACCTAAGTAAAATACAGTATAGGCAAGCAAAACATTTTTAGCCAAAAATGTTAAAGCATTTGAAGGTCTCTTCCAGTAGAGTTGTGGTTTGGACAGTTAAATGCATAATGCACTCTCTTGTACTATACTTGTGCAGCATGGTGTAAAGAGCTAATTTTTGTATTTTAAATACTCTTCAAATATCTTTAATTCTCAACTATCCCATGACATTTCATAAAATCAAGTATACTTTGAAATATTTGATCATTAATATTTATTTTCAACTGCATCATCTTCAAGCCTCAACAATATATTAAAAAATAATTCTTTGTAAAAAAAAAAAAAACATGTACAATGAAAATCCTTTGTTTTATAGTAATATTCTAATTTAGAGTCATAGAAAAAAAAGTATGCCTATAAAATATGGCAATGCTTCCTCCCATGCCAGGTCAGTTTATAAAATCCCTCTTTTTTATAGGCATTTTTATTCAATATATACCCAAATATTTCCATGCATTTGTTTTACATGAAAATTATTTTAAGTCATGAATTATTGACATAACATACTTTTACTTTATGCAAGATGTTCTCACTAGAGGAAAAATATTTATGGTCATACTACTAAAAAACTGATTTTTTTCCAATTCCCCATCATGTTTTACTCTTTTGAATTTAATCACTTTAATATTTGGATTTCTGTGGCCCAAAAAGACCAGAATCCTTTAAGATTTAATGAAGAGCTATTTACCTCCTAAATCTTCTTCCCTTGAGTAGTGAAATAATTACCCTCCCTAACCTTGGAAATGTGAAACTTGAATCTCAAATTGAGCTCTTTTGAGAAGGGTTAGCAATGCTGGATAGGTGATCACCATGGTAACATTTGGAAATGGCAGTGATGTCAAGCCAAGAGTGCAGTATTTCTATTTCCACAAGAGCCCGACCAGGGACTTGAGATGAACTCTTGCATGATCTCAGGAAAATGACTGAAAGATAACATTTGCTGGGTCTCTCACTGATGTACATACATCACCATTTTATATCATTGTCAGAGGAAGATGAGTCTGAAATACAACAACATTTTCTCGGTAGTTTTAATTAAAATAGCTCTGTAGCATTATATCACTATGATGTTTGAGTATGTGTGAGTGTGCATGCGTGTGTGTGTGTGAACTTGCTATACATTCAAATGAGTCTTATCCCTAAGGAAGAGCATGGTGACATTAGGAAGGGAATTTACCATAGCTTTATTCACATAACAGAGATAATTAAATAATTAGACATTCTCTAAAATATCAGAACAAGTGAATTCATTTTTAACAGCATAGATTAGGAAGGTGATTTCATAAATCCTAGAGAGTATAATATATTTGAATGTGAAGAGGAATAATTAGTGTCATTCTGGCTCCATGGTGTGTGTGTGTGTGTGTGTGTGTGTGTGTGTGTGTGTGTGTGTGACATGCTGGAATTTGACTCACAAGAACTTCCAATATATATGCCTCAACCTCCTGGTTCTGGCCTCAGACAGCCCATGGTTCCAGGCTCTGTCACAGGTAGAAGCAGCCCCTATTCCTCTGAATCCCACTCCTATGCCACATGTTCCCAGTAACAAGGTAATAAATAAATTGATTAATGCTTCAAAAGGAGGGAATCCAAAGGAGTAAAGGGTGTTAGGAAGTCATCTACTCTTCGTGACTTGCCCTTTAGGTTGAGGACTATACATTTTGAAGGTACTGAGAATCATGAACTCCTCTAGCCTAGGAAAAGGTTCTCTACTGCTCTGCATGATCTAATTGGGGTTGAGCTGCTGAAATTTGTCTTCATTTTAACTCTAAGCCATCTGACTCTTTACACCAGTCATTAACCCATTCTCTACCAAGTACTCTTTGAAATGTCTCTCCTATTTAGGGAAGCACATCTTCCTACATACAGCTCTGATCACTTCCCAGCCCTGGGTTACTCTAAATTAGTCAGACCTTGCCACTCTATACCATTGAGGAGCATTCAAACAGTCTCATGACTTACCTTCAACAGAACCACACAGGGCCTGCCAGGGCTCATCACTTAAAGGCCCACTGTCAACCATCAAGCCTGGTACACACTCTGCACTCCAGACACTAAAGAAATTCCAAGCCCAGCTCACTACTGCCTTCAGACATTCCTGCTTTCCCTGGATACTAGAACCCAGGTGAGGCTTACAGCTTCTGGCCAGCCAGGGGCTTCCCTTTCCTGGGATTTGTGGGGAAAATTCATCCTGAGCACAGAGGAACTGGAGCCAGGAAACTTACTGGAGTTGGACAAGGGAAAGACTGAGATGTCTACTTAATGTTTAAGTCAGGTCAGTCAATCTCATTTAAGCTCTGGGGAGAGGGGATACCTGGCACTAGCTAAGATCTGAGGAGGTTATCAGGGTCTTTCTCACTCCCTAGAGTTACCCCAGGCTGGGGCTGCTTATCATTGCATTACCAAAGCGCATAAACGTCTCTAGCCTCAGGGGACTCTGGCCCTTGTGGAGGACTTAGACTCCTTGAAGAAGTACCTGAGCAGATTGTCACTGAGATGACCGCAGCTCTACCTTCTCTTCAGTACTGATAGTAAGTCAACAGGCCAAAAACACAGCTGTCAATCTCATTCTGGCTTCTGAGGCCACTACATTGAAGAGCCAGTTTAACCTCCTATGCAGGGAGAAACCCTTGTCACCTTCAGTCACATCTCATTTTCTTGGTACTCTTCCATACATAGGTGTTAATTTTATAATAGATCATTAGAGTGCACTTCTTTAATATAAGCTCCCCCAGGAGAATATGACCTCTCTTGCTTTAATTTTAACTGGGTGTGGAGAGAGAGATTTTTATCTGTTTAATTTGTCATTGTATCCTCAAGGTCTATAACACAGTCTGGTACATGAGAGTACTCAATAAATATTTATAAAATGAATGATTTTTAAAAAGTATTTTACAAAAAGAAGTTACTTTCAATGATATCAACATGTAGGTCACTTGTTTACTTTAAAAATATAGACATAGAATTTAATAAAGTTATAGAAGTGCATTCTGAGTGAAAAGTACAGTGACCCTCTGCAATTACTCAAATATACACTGTAAAATTAAGAGCACTTAAGTAAAATAAGCAATATGCTTAAGCAAAATCTTTAGGATATTCACCAATGGCTAATGTAATGGGCAATTCAAATGTAAAGAATTTGCAGAATAGTATGATATTAGAGGATTTTATTAAGTCTAGCAACTTCTATGTCATGGGAGGAGGAGGAGGCTTGTGCACTTATTTCTTCTTGTGTATCTATTAGTATAGCAAGAATGGGTGGAGCTCTTTAGATGAGTGTCTCTTTGGTTACCATGCTGTTTCCTCTTGGTTCTCACTGTCATACTGCAGAATAAAGTTAACATGAGCCTCGCATTCCCACTAGGATTGTCAGAAATGTTTGTGGCATCATAAACCATCATCTGGTAGAACATCTGGTACTGATTATAGCCTGGAGAAATATACAGATGTGTTAGCCAGCAACTCACATGGCAATTGCTTCAATTATTTAACCACATATGGATAGAGTTCCCTGTGCTGGTTTTCAAATGTATTACTTGAACACCTCTGTGCATATAAAGAGGGTAGCCTCATGCATGCTGTGTTAACCACTGAAGCATATTACTCCTATTCACAGAGGAAAAGATATTATCATGTGTTATACTCATCTGATTAGTAGTACATATCAATTACATCGGTATTTTGCTTGAAAGGAAAAAATTTTATGCCTGCTGTGGAGGCATATTTTCCCTTGGGTGACCACAGGAAAAGTGCCAAGAGGTGCATTTTGATTAGTATGCTGTATTCATTAACTTTTTTCCAAGACTTACATTTCTTTCTTAACACTTAAAAATATTTTAGAGGAAGAGGAAAGGAAAAGGAGAGAAAGAAAGAAACAAGATGTGAAAGTGAAACATCGATTGCCACACCCCTTACCAGGGATCAAGCCCGCAACCTAAGTATGTTCTCTGACTGGGAATCAAACCAGTACCCTTCAACGCACAGGTCAATGCCCAACCAACTGAGTCACACTGGCCAGGGCCAACACTTTCATTTCTTTAAAGTGAACTGGTATGAGGAAACCTTGTAAAAACTAAGACTTTTTAAAAAGTTCATTTGATGATTCCATGAGTGCTGGGGGTTTTTTTCCCAGCCTTACAAAGGGTTCAGCATTCTGGAGAAAGGGGCTGCACGTAGAAGATTAAGAAGGAGTCCAAGGACGAAAGATATTTTTGAAAAGCATTGGGGGTCAGAGGAGCTTCCAGCTGAAGGAGCTAGAAGGCTCTCACCTTGACCAAGGAACCTGCTTTTATTAGTACAATTTGTCCCAAGGTAAGGTGGAAATATACACTTCAAAGGGTAGGGTATCAAAGGGTATACAGAAACATTGTCAGTTTGGGGAATAGCCTACAGCTGTTCAGGTGTTTGGCCAACAGGAGACAATAAAATGCCTTGAGCTATCTGGCAGTTAACAATCCTATTCAGGTTTGGGGGAAATGCTTTGTAGCTGTTTTCAACAGGTAAACTACATGTGACTCAACCCTGTTGAGCTCCCCAAGCTTCACCAACCTTTTGGTAAAACTCTTGTAATTATTACATGCTGGAATTGGTTCTCGGCACATGAGGGGTGATGGCAGGTGTAAGAATAGGTAAACTCACACTTGAATTTTGTATAAACAACCTTTTAGATAAGTGTTTGTTTTTTTAATATATTTGATTGATTTTTTACAGAGAGAAAGGGAGAGAGAGAGTTAGAAACATCGATGAGAGAGAAACATCGATCAGCTGCCTCCTGCACACCTCCTACTGGGGATGTGCCCACAACCAAGGTACATGCCCTTGACCGGAATCGAACCTGGGGCCTTTCATTCCACAGGCCGATGCTCCATCCACTGAGCCAAACCAGTCAGGACGATAAGTGTGTTTTTTGCACCACTAATATTATTATGTTTTTAGAGTTACAAATATACCTTTATTCACCAATTGTTTGATTTAGAACCAAGCTCTTTCCTGAGTGTATGAATTTGGTGACAACTTTAAACTACTTTTAAAGTAAGAATTTGAATATACTTGTAAAAAATTAGAGTCTAGATTCCTTTTAGATTTTTATAATCCCTGTATCCTCCCCTTGACAAAATAATCTTGTCATCAATATAGCTTATTCCAAAGTCAAATTTTTAGCAATTCATATTTCTGAAGTTTTTTCAGGACATTCTAATTAGTGTTTTATAGCAGCAAGTGTTTTGAAATACATTTTTAAAATGTATATAATGTTTAACTATCTTTTGTAATTATTATAAGAGCACAACAGACAGGTACAGGTTTGTAAACAAACTAATATAACTTGTGCACTCAATTAGTAGGGGACAGAAATGTAGGTTCATCTTAAGAATAACCTATTAGAAGACAGAGGCATTGGTTAATATGTTTTATAATTCAGCCAGACTGCCAATTTCTAAGATATTCTCCAAGAAATCAAGCATCAAAGGAGAATAATGTTATGGTTGGAAGCTTTTATCTATAAGAAGGAATAATTTTTATACTGCTAAAAGCTAGGGATAATTTGAAAAGATCTCTCTAAAAAGACTCTAAAATCAAAATAAATTCTGAAATGTTCACCAAGCCATAGTGCTAATTTTGTCAAACTGCTACAAGATATAATGTTGTGCCTTTGAAACAATGAAAATATTGGCATTTTCAGAGGTGCTGCTGATCCAAAAGCAAGACACAAATTACAAGGTAATTTGCCCTGGTAGAACAATGATCCTCTTAAGAGAGCAAAATATAACACATCTGCTACAGCAGTTATATTTCTATCACACAGGATGCTGATTTGCACAGAGAAGGCTCTCAAATAAAATGTCAGGATGAATGTACTCAAGAGCATTACCATGATGTGAAAGCAAACTTGTCCCTTACACATTCAATATGCCATTACTTTACCCTGATTTTAATGAAGATCACAGGAGACTTTTGTCACACAACCATAAATAGCTTATTGCCTTTACCACGTGCCTAGGAAGAAATTTAACAGGGGTGATTCAATTCCAGAGATCTGTAGTTACATCTATAGTATTCAGTGCTTATCTGAATGAATTCCTTTTTTAATTGAGAGTCCTCTATGGGATTCTCTGATAATATGCTCTGCTGTATTATGTAAAACAATAGGGTGCAGCTATTTGGTTTATCCAGTAATATAACCTTCATTTTTTATTCAGTATTATGGTGACTTATTTCTCAATTATTTTCTGTTTCCCTCACTCCTGGCTTGCCTTCCTTAGTTTACGTAAATGAGATAGTTCCTGTGTTTTTTACAAAATAGTCTTGGGTCATGTTGTTCCAAAAGTGGCCCATTCTTAGGTTCTGAGAAGGGAAGTGAAATCTTGGCACCTTTCCATCTTAGGGAAATAGGGTTTGATATTGGAGACATTTCAGAAGACCTACCTAGCTTGGAGTCAAAGTGGGATCTTACCTTAAAGCAGATCACTGTATAAGCTTTTTTGGTTACTCAATTAAGCAAGTTTAGTCATCTGAGTAGACACTAATTTGTTTTTTCCACTCATTTCAACATTCTTAAAATGTTTAAACTTCAACTCAGCTGGTCATGTTCTCTTCACAGATAGATAAACAGACCTGCTAGGTATGGAATAGCCTGTAATTAATATACCCTGCTTTATCACTCAAGAATCAGTCAGAGAAACTGAAACGTATCTAAGTTTTATACAAACTACTTTAACATGAAGGATTGTTAACACAGGCTAGAAAGCCATCCAGAGATTTGCAATTGTGAAATGTCCCTGAAGCTCTAGTGCTGGAGGGAAATGTGAAGAAAGTGTTTCAGAATGCAGAAGCAGATTAAGAGATGGCTACAGGGCTGGAAGTAGGAGGGTCTCTCTGCCAGAAGATGGAGCTAGGGAGGTGGAAGCTGTCCAATAAGATCTAGTGGCACAGAGAGAACTTAGCCATGGAAGAAACAACAAGAGAAGCAGGGTGGAGCTGGGGGTGACGGGGTGAGGGGATATCTTGACTTCTGTTACCTTGCCATGGTTAAGACTATTCTGTAAGTCTTGGAGTCTCAGAAGAATGAAAGGGAAACCAAGATGGCGGCATAGGTAAACACCTAAACTGCTGCCTCGTACAACAATTTCAAAACTACAACTAAAAGAAAGAACGGACACCATCCAGAACCACAGGAAAGCTGGCTGAGTGAAAATTCTACAACTAGAAGGAAAAAGAAAAGCTCACAGAGAATTGGAGGTACGGCAAAGGGGCTTTGTTCGCGCAGAGAGGAAGGGCGGCTGAGAGCCTGGTTGACTTTCTCTGGCGGAAGGGGGAAGAAAGCCTCTGACCGCACTGAACCCCAGTTCTGACTGCACTGAACCCCAGTTCCAGGCGAACCCCTGGGGACCCACGCTCTTACGGGGGGAGTCTGGACTCTTGGGCGGAGACTCGAGCTGGGAAAGGCAGAAGTCTGAAGGCGCGCGCGGGCCAGTGCGCACAAAGGCTGCGGAGGTTGCCACAGGCTTTCCCTAGTGGAAGGGAGTCAGAGGATCCTGACTGCACTGAGCCCCAGTTCTGACTGCAGTGAACCCCAGTTCCAGGCGAGCCCCTGGGGACCCACGCTCTTGTGGGGGGAGTCTGGACTCTCGGGCGGAGACTCGGGAGCCGGGGAAGGCGGAGGACTGAAAGTGCGCACGCGCGCAAGGGCAAGGCTAACAGGAAGCCAAGACTGAGACTCCACCCCATCCAAGCTGAGCACAGAGCCTATTGCAATTTGGCAAGTCTAATCCTATAAGGCTGTCTCCAGCACCGAACTTCTCCCAGCATAGACACAGCTGATCCTTACAGCCAACTGGCCCGGAGGTCAATTCTTCCCGGTGATACCAACAACAATAAAGACTTAATTACAACAAGGCTGTACACACAGTCCACAAAGGGGTGCACCAAGAGTGTCCACCTCAGGTTAACTGGGGAAGCAGACCCACTGGGCCATATTGGAAACCTAGCACAAATATCTACCTTACCAACTCAGGGAATCAGTGAAAATGCGGGGTCAAAGAATCAGATCACAAACGAAAGAAATGGAGGAAAACAAACGACTGGATATAGAATTCAAAACCACGGTTATAAGACTTTTTAAGAATATCCTAGAAAAGGCTGATAAATATAACGAGACCCTCGAAGATATGAAAAAGGACCAACTAGAAATTAAACATACACTGACTGAAATAAAAAATATTATACAGAGACCCAGAAACAGAATAGAGGAACACAAGAATCAAGTCAAAGAATTGAAATACAAAGAAGCAAAAAACACTCAACCGAAAAAGCAAAAAGCAAAAAAAAAAATCCAAAAAGTTGAAGATAATGTAAGAAGACTCTGGGACTACTTCAAGCGTACCAACATCAGAATTATGGGGGTGCCAGAAGAAGAGAGAGAGCAAGATACTGAAAACCTATTGGAAGAAATAATCACCAAAAACTTCCCCCACCTGGTGAAAGAAATAGACTTACAAGTCCAGGAAGCCCACAGAACCCCAAACAAAAGGAATCCAAAGAGGACCACACCAAGACACATCATAATTAAAATGCCAAGAGCAAAAGACAAAGAGAGAATATTAAAAGCAGCAAGAGAAAAACAGTTAATTACCTACAAGGGAGCACCCATACGACTGTCAGCTGACTTCTCAACAGAAACTATGCAGGCCAGACGGGAGTGGCAAGAAATTTTCAATGTGATGAATAGCAAGAACCTACAACCAAGATTACTCTACCCAGCAAAGCTATCATTCAGAATTGAAGGGCAGATAAAGAGCTTCACAGATAAGAAAAAGCTGAAGGAGTTCATCACCACCAAACCAGTATTATATGAAATGCTGAAAGGTATTCTTAAAGAAGAGGAAGAAGAAAAAAGTAAAGAGAAAAATTATGAACAACAAATACATATCTATCAACAAGCGAACCTAAAAATCAAGTGAATTAAAAACCTGAGGAACAGAATAATCTGGTGAATATATTAGAATTAGGGGCATAGAAAGGGAGTGGACTGATAATTCTCAGGGGGAAAGGGGTATGGGGGGTTCATGAAGAGAATGGACAAAAATCATACACCTATGGATGAGGACAGTGGGGCTCCGGGAGGTAAGGGAAGAAGGTGGGGTGGGAAATGGGTGGAGGGGAGCTATGGGGGGAAAAAGGAGAAATAATTGTAATAATCTGAATAAAGATTTATTTAAAATAAAAAAAAGAATTAAAGGAACTTAAAATGTATTTCATGTGGTAAAAGAAGAAAGAAAGAAGAAAGAAAGAAAGAAAGAAAGAAAGAAAGAAAGAAAGAAAGAAAGAAAGAAAGAAAGAAAAGGAAGGAAGAAGAAAGGAAGGAAGGAAGGAAGGAAGGAAGGAAGGAAGGAAGGGTAACGAATCTAAGTATAAAAACTGATCTGATGACTGTCACACTTGCATTTTAGTGGTTTTCAAATAAGGTGTAGAACCAAAGTGTATAAAAGATAACCCTTTGACATATTTTATTATTCATCTTTAAGATAAAAAGTAATTAAACTGTTATTAACTAGAGGCCCAGCGCATGAAATTCAGGCACAGGGTGTGTGTGTGTGTGTGTGTGTGTGTGTGTGTGTGTGTGTGTGTCCCTCAGCCCAGCCTGAACCCTCTCCAATCTGGGACCCCTCGAGGGATGTCCGACTGCCTGTTTAGGCCCGAGCCCACAGGGATTGGGCCTAAACAGGCAGTCAGACATCCCTCTCACAATCCAGGACTGCTGGCTCCCAACTGCTCACCTGCTTTTCGTGCCAGCCTGATCACCCCCTAACCACTCCCCTGCCAGCCTGATCAATGCTTAACTGTTCACCTGCTGGCCCGATTGCCCCTAACTGCCCTACCCTGCTGGCCCAGTCACCCCCAACTGCCCTCCCTTGCCAGCCTGGTTGCCCCTAACTGCCCTCCCCTGCTGGCCCAGTCACCCCTAACTGCCCTCCCTTGCCAGCCTGGTCACCCCTAACTGTCCTCCCCTGAAGGCCTGCCCCCCCCAACTGCCCTCCCCTGCATGTCTGGTCACCCCCAGCTGCTCACCCCTGCAGGCCTGGTCACCCCTAACTGCCCTCCCCTGCTGGCCCAGTCACCCCTAACTGCCCTCCCTTGCCAGCCTGGTCACCCCTAACTGTCCTCCCCTGAAGGCCTGCCCCCCCCCAACTGCCCTCCCCTGCATGTCTGGCCACCCCCAGCTGCTCACCCCTGCAGGCCTGGTCACCCCTAACTGCCCTCCCCTGCAGGCCTGGTCACCCCTAACTGCTCTGCACTGCTGGCCTGGTTGCCCCCAACTGCCCTCCCTTGCTGGCCTGGTCATGCCTAACTGCTCTCCCCTGCTGTCCTGGTCACCCCCAACTGCCCTCCCCTGCAGGCCTGGGTCCCCCCAACTGCTCTCCCCTGCAGTCCTGGTCACCCCCAACTGCCCTCCTCTGCTGGCTGATCGCCCACAACTGCCATCCCCTGCAGGCCATCTTGTGGCGGCCATCTTGTGTCCACATGGGGGCAGCCATCTTTGACCACATGGGGGTGGCCATCTTGTGTGTTGGAGTGATGGTCAATTTGCATATTACCTCTTTATTATGTAGGATATTTGGTTTGGATCAGACATTTTCACTCAGTTTCTTTTGGGGGGTGAGGAGGGGGTTATTCATTTTCAGAGTAATAAATTTGTATCCTAGTATGCAACACAATCTAGTCCAGGGGAACAGCACTAAGTTAAGAGACGGGAGACCTGTGTTTTAGTCCTAGCCACATCACTTGGTGGGTTTCAGTTTTTCATCTGTGAGGTGGGGATGATAATGACAACAGGATAACTATGAAAGCATAGTACAAAGTAGATAGAGAATGTTTTATTATTTTTTTCCATCCTATAATGCACTTACTCTTTTTCTAGTAACAGAATCCAACATGTCCTTGGGGAACTAGTCATTTATATGGCACAGAGCATGTGGCATAGACCTAGCCAATCAGAACACTATATGACAATGCTTATAAAAATAAAATTCCCACAGTGATCAAAGATGGATGAAATAGCCAAATTCATTGAAGAAGAATGAATTCTGGTAATTATGTGGGAGCTACTAGGATGTGGTACTCTCTTGGTTCTTTTTAACTTAGATATGGAAATATATTAGCCTGACGCTACAGTCTCTAGTGGACCTTGATAAGGAAGTACTTACAGAGAAAAGGTCCTAAATGTCATTGTGCCCTGATGGTTTGGTTTGAGTCCCTGGAATAGGTTATGACTGAAGGCAGCTCCATTCCTGAATTTCCACTTTATTGTTAATTCACTCAGAATTTCATTTTTAAACAGTATTAAAATTCAGCAGCTTTTACAATAAAACTAAAGGCTGAGATTTACTTCAAGATATTTGGTTTAAAAGAAAATCCATATTTCAGAACAAGTTAAAATAAAATTTCTTATAATAAATAAATAAATCCAGACCCACCTTTCTAACAAGGACTCAGGTTCATATTTACACTTATGTTATTTTCACAGGGTTATTTTCTCTGTTCTTTTAAATGCATAGCCCATGGACACAAACAATAGTGCAGTGAAGACCTGGGATGGGGCAGGAGCCAGGTTGAAGAGGGCAAAGGGGGGAATGGGAGCATCTGTAATACTTTCAACAATAAAAAATTTAAAAATAAAAATAAAAAAATAATTGATATATATAAAAGGTTAAAATGCTAAATGTCCATCTGACCAGATACACACTAATCATCAGGGGGCAGATGCTCAACATAGGAGATGCCGTGACAAGCACTGGCCACTTACAGAGAAATGGCACCACAGAATTGGTGCCCAAAAAGCAACATTTGGCTTCCCCCAAGTGGGACACAGGACCTGCCACCACACCAGAACAATTGCTCACCAAATCACAACCAATGCTGCTGAGACTCCATGGCACAAAATACGGTCCACAGCCCAGCCCAGCCTGGAAATGGTGGCTGTGGGCACTGAGTAATGACATCACGTAACAAAGCTGAGCTTCCACTCCCTAGTGACTAGCTTCCTTGGAGTTTCTTCAGCCCAGGAACACCACTTGCTTTATAGCTAGGTGCAAACATTTTACACTTTAACCAAATGTCTCTGAAGCATTTTCACCTGCCTCATCTCATTTGTTCCTTACAGAAGTCCTGGAGTAGGTAGATAGGAGATTCAGTAAAATCCTATTTTCTTTTCATTAGCCGGAAAATGGAGATTTAGAAAGTTTAGAAACTTGACCCAACTGAAAAGAAGTAAGAAATGGTGGACCTTAAAAATGACTTCAGGTTTTCTCACTGCACAGAATATAGTACAACACTGCTGCAGTTAAATATTTCACCCTTTGTTCTCCCTGTGTGATCTACAATAATAATCTGCTTTGTGTTGATATTTACTGCTGTGTTGCTGACAATTACCTGAAAGAGAAGTTGTGGTGCTTCACTGGGCTGAAAAAAGTTTAGCTGAATCAGAAAGCAGGTCTATGTGTGAGCAGCCCACCCCCATTCAAGAAGCAGCGGCTGCCCAAGCAGCGTGCCCCGGTCCAAGGAGCAGCAGCTGCACAAGCAGCCCACCCATGTCGAGGAGCGGCAGCCCTGCACAGCCCACCCATACCTAAGGAACAGCAGCCTCACAAACAGCCTGCCCCTGTTTGAGGAGCAGCAGATGTATGAGCAACCCACTCCCATCTGAGGAGCAGCAGCTGCATGTGCAGCCCACCCCCGTACAAGGATCAGCAGCCCTGTGAGCAACCTGCCCCTGTTCAAGAAGCAGCAGCCTCGCAAGCAGCCATCCACATCCAAGGAGAGGCAGTCCCCGCAAGCAGCCCACCCCTGTCCGAGGAGCAGCAGCTCATGAGCTGCCCACCTTATCCAAGGAGCAGCAGCCCACCCCAGTCTGTGGAGCAGCAGACACACAAGCAGCCTGCCCCTATCTGAGGAGCAGCAGCCACGTGCAGCCAACCCCCCAGGAGGAGCAGCATCCCGTGAGCATCCTGCGCCCATCTGTGGAGCAACAGCCACATGAGCAGCCCACCCCATCCCAGGAGCAGCAACCACGTGCAGCCCACCCCGGACAAAGGAGCAGCAGCCTCATGAGCAGCGCACCCCCGTCTGAGGAGTAGCAGCTGCATGAGCAACCTGCCCCAACCAACCAGAGGAGCCATCACTGCTGCGAACAGTGCCCACCAGAGGAGCCACTGCCAACTGAGGAGCAGCTGACACCCGAGAAGCTCAGCCATTGATACCCAAGGAGCAGCCCCTGCATGACTTGACACCTAGGTACTCCGGTGAGAACAAAAATGGGTACACAAGAAACACTCAAAACAAGGAAAAGGAGGAATCACCAGAAAAGCAGCTAAATGAAACAGAAACATGCAATATGCCAGAAAGGGAATTCAGAATAAGGATAAAAAGCCGGGGTTGCAATACTTATATCTGACAAAATAGATCTCACAGTGACGGCCGTAACAAGAGATAAGGAAGGCCACTTCATAATACTAAAGGGATTAATACAACAAGGGGATATAACCCTGATAAACATATATGCACCCAATGCAGGACTACCCAAATACATAAAGAAACTCCTGGAAGATATCAAGGGAGAGAATGACAACAATACAATCATAGTAGGGGACTTTAATACACCACTGACATCACTAAATAAATCCTCTAGACAAAAAGTCAACAAAGAAACAGCAATCCTAAATGACTCAGTAAACCAGATGAACTTAATTGACATCTTCAGAACATTTCACCCCAAAGCCACAGAATATACGTTCATCTCAAGTGCACATGGGACATTTTCAAAGATAGACCACATATTGGGTCACAAGTAAAGTCTCGCCAAATTCAAGAAGTTTGAAATCATATCAAGCATCTTCTCAGACCACAATGACATAATATTAAAAATAAACTACAATAAAAACAGCCCCAAAAATTCAAACACTTGGAAGCTGAATAGCATGCTATTAAACAATGATCGAGTTAACAAAGAGATCACAGAATAAATTAAAAACATCTTGTAAATGAATGACAATGAAAACACAACAATCCAAAAACTATGGGACAAAATGAAAGCAGTCCTGAGAGGCAAGTTTATAGAGTTTATAGTTCTATAGGCCTACAAAAAAAAATGGTAGTAAATCATCTAACTCTATAACTTAAAGAATTAGAAAGAGAGAAACAAGAAAAGCCCAGAGCGAGCAGAAGGAAGGAGATAATAAAGATCAGAGCAGAAATAAATGACATAGAGACCAAAACAAACAAAAAAATACAAAAGATCAATGAAACCAAGAGCTGGTTCTTTAGATTGATGAACTTCTATACAGGTTCACCAAGAAGCAAAGAGAGAGGACACAAATAAATGAAAGAGGTGAAATAACAACAGACCCCACAGAAATAAAAAGGATAGTTTAAAAATGCTGTGATCAACTCTATTCCATCAAACTAGACAACCTGGAGGAAATGGACACATTCCTAGAAAGTACAACCTTCCAAAACCCAATCAGGAAGAATCTAAATATTTCAATAGGCCGATAACTATGGAAGAAATTGAAGCAGTCATCTAAAAGCTTCCATCAAACAAAAGCCTGAGGCCAGACAGCTTCATAGGGGAGTTTTACCAAACATTCAAGGAAGAACTAAAACCTATCTTCCTCAAACTATTCCAAAAAATTCAAGAGGAAGGAACACTTCCAAGCTCCTTCTATGAAGCCAGCATCACCCTAATACCAAAACCAGATAAAGACAACACAATGAAAGAGAATTACAGGCCAATATCCTTGATGAACATATATGCTAAAATCCTCAACAAAATTCTAGCAAATCGGATTCAGCATTACATTAGAAAGATCATACACCATGACCAAGTAGGATTTATCCCGGGGTGCAAGGATGGTACAATATCTGCAAATCAATAAATGTGATACATCACATAAACAAATTGAGAGATAAAAATCACATAGTCATATCAATTGATGCAGAAAAATTATTTCACAAAATCCAACACCCTTTCTTGATAAAAAAAACTCTCATCAAGGTGGGAATAGAAGGATCATACCTCAAAATAATAAAAGCCTTATATGACAAACCCACAGCCAATATCGTACTCAATGGGCAAAAATTAAAAGCATTTCCCCTAAGAACAGGAACAAGACAGGAATACCCACTTTCACCACTCCTGTTTGACATAGTACTGGATGTACTAGCTATTGCAATCAGAAAAGAAGAGGAAATAAAAAGCATCCAAAATGGAGAAGAAGAAGTAAAACTGTCCTTATTCACAGATGACATGATACTGTACACAGAAAACCCTAAAGACTCCATCAAAAATTATTAGACTTAATAAATGAATTCAGCAATGTAGCAGGATACAAAATTAACTCCAAGAAGTCTATGGCATTTTTGTACACCAAAAGTGAACTTACAGAAAGAAAGGCTAAAAAAAAATCCCATTTACCATCGCACCAAAAAAATTAAGATACCTAGGAACAAACTTAAATAAGGAGGTAAAAGGACCTGTACTCAGAAAACTAAAGGACGTTGATAAAAAGATAGAGGAAGACATATACAGATGGAAGAACATACCATGTTCATAGATTGGTAGAATCAACATCATTAAAATGTCCAAAGCAATCTATAGGTTCATTGCCCTCCCCATTAAGATACCAATGGCATTTTTCACAGACCTGGAACAAACTCTCCAAAAATTCATCTAGAATAAAAAAGATCCCGAATAGCTGCAGCAATGCTGAGAAAGAAGAACTAAGTAGGTGGGATCTCAATACCAGATATCAAGCTGCTTTACAAAGCCACTGCTCTCAAAAATGCCTAGTACTGGCACAAGAACAGACATATAGATCAATGGAATAGAATAGAGAAGCCAGAAATCGAATCTAACCACTATGCTCTAATTAATATTTGACAAAGGAGGCAAGAACATACAATGGAGTCAAGACATTCTCTTAAATAAATGGTGTTGGGAAAATTGGATAGATACATGCAAAAAAAAAATAAAACTAGACCACCAACTTACAACATACATAAAAATAAACTCAAAATGGATAAAGGAGCCCTAACCAGTTTGCCTCAGTGTATAGAGCATCAGCCTGTGGACTCAAAGGTTCCAGGTTCCATTCCGGTCAAGGGTATGTACCTTAATTGCAGGCACTTCCCCAGTAGGGGGTGTGCAGGAGGCAGCTGATCAATGTTTCTCTCATTGATTTTTTTAACTCTCTATTCCTCTTCCTTCCTCTCTGTAAAAAATAAATAAGATATATTTTTAAAAAATGGATAAAGGACTTAAACATAAGACAGGAAACCATAAAAATACTAGAGGAATCTACAGGCAGCAAAATCTGAGACATATGCCAAAGCAATTTCTTAACCAATACAGCTTCCTAGGGCAATGGAAACTAAAGAGAAAATAAACAAATGGGACTACATCAAAATAAAAAGCTTTTGCTCAGCAAAAGAAACCATCAACAAAACAACAAGAAGGCCCACTGCATGGGAGTCCATATTTGCCAATGTTATCACCGATAAGGGTTTAATCTCCAACATTTACAGGGAACTCATACAACTTAACAAAAGGAAGATAAACAATCCAATCAAAAAACTGGCAATGAACCTAAATAGATACTTTTTGAAAGAAGACAGAAGGAAGGCCAAGAGACATATGAAAACATGCTCAAAGTCACTAATCATACAAGAGATGCAAATCAAAATGACAATGAGGTACCATCTCACACATGTCAGAATGGCTATCATCAACATATCAACAAACAGGTGCTGGTGAGGATGCAGAGAAAAAGGAGCCCTCGTGCACTGATGGTGGGAATGCAGACTGGTGCAGCCACTGTGGAGAACATTATGGAGTTTCCTCAAAAAACTAAAAATGGAACTCCCATTTGACCTAGTGATCCCACTTCTAGGAATGTATCCCAAGTAACTAGAAACACCCATCAAAAAGGATACATGCACCCCTATGTTTGTAGTGGCACAATTTACAATAGCTAAGATTTGGAAGCTGCCTAAGTGCCCATTGGCAGATGAGTGGATTAAAAAACTGTGGTACATCTACACAATGGAATACTACACTGCGGCAAAAAAAAAAAGGAATTCTTAGCATTTGCAACAGCATGAATGGAACTAGAGAGCATTATGCTAAGTGAAATAAGCCAGTCAGAGAATGATAAATATCACATTATCTCACTCATTTATGGAAAATAATGAACAACATAAACTCATAAACAAAAATATATCCAGAGACAAAGAAACATCTTTTAGACTGTCAAACCTCAGAGGGAAGGTAGGGGAGGGTGGGGTAAGGGGGAGAGATCAAGCAAAGGACTTGTATGCAAGCATATATGCCTAACCAATGGACACAGACAACACGGGAGTGAGGGCATGAGTGGGGCATTGGGAGACAATGGGGAGATAAGGACACATATGTAATACCTTAATAAAATTAAATTAAAAAAAGAAAAAAATAGTACAGAAAGCAGCTCTAATTAAGCAAGTTTATCTATATATACGAAGTTCTCACTGGCACCAATCGCACGCATCTGTCATTGTCAATCATGAATTTGGTTGACACTTCTATTATAGAGAAAGGGCAAATAGTGCTTAACTCCTGACCTAAAATATTTCTTCTAATTATTTCTTCTAATTATTTTCCTTCCAATGTGCACGAATTCATGCACTGGTACTCCAGTAATTAAATAAATAAAAATGCTTTTTGGTGTTATTTATAAGAATTTTGTGTATGCACTTGGACTCAAGTTTAGTCAGTTCCTGTGAACTTTGTAACTATCAATCTTTAAGCCCAATTAATTAGCAATGTAAAACTTTATTGGTTCTTGGGTCATATCAAAAGGTTTTGAAGATATTGGCAGTAGACATCACACACCTGGTTCAGAAAAAAAGGGATTTTATTACTTAAGGTACAGCTAGTAGGGCAGCATAAGCTTCATGTTTACATGGGTTCCCTCTTGCTCCTCTAGTCCCACAGGTGCAATACTGAGCAGTCCAGGGAGAGATTGCATATTTAGTGGGTTTGGGTCACTCCTAAGGAACTCTAGTCTTTTATAATTACAACTAGAGGCCCGGTGCATGAAATTTGTGCACAGGGAGAGGGGTCCCCTCACCCCAGCCTGCACCCTCTCCAATCTGGGACCCCTCCGGGGATGTTCAACTGCTGGATGTCCCCGGGATTGGGCCTAAACGGGCAGTCGGAGATCCCTCTCATAATCAGGACTGCTGGCTCCTAACTGCTCACTTGCCTGGCTGCCAGATCACCCTTAACTGCCCCTCTGCCAGCCTGATCACCCCTAACCACCCCTGCCTGCCAGCCTGATCACCCCTCACTGCGCGCCCTCCATGCTGGCCTGGTCGCCCCACACAACCTGCTGTTCAGTTGTTTGGTCATCCCTCACTATTCCCCCTGCCAGCCTTGTTGCCCCAAGCAGCCTGCTGTTCGGTCATTACTGTGAGGGCATCCTGACCAATTTGCATATTACTCTTTTATTAGTATAGACAAGTAAAACTGCCTGACCTTTTGCCTAGAAATAAACAGTTTCTTATACTGGACAGCAACAAACCTGTGTTCCAAAGTAATTTACTATAGAAGCATCCATGAAAAGATAGTCCAGAACAAAAGATAGCCAATTCCTCTCTGTTATAGGAGAAATGCATGGATGGTATTTCTCCATTGCTAGTGGGAGTGGGGTTCTTGGGCTACTGCTGGAATAAGAACTTCTGGAGGACCCCATGAGAGTATGAGATGTGGTAGACAGTTTATTTACATGGAATTACATCTCCTGGGTTGTAAAGTCCCATTTCCCTTAATCCAGTCCTGGAAGAGGTGCAACTGGGGATTCAGCAGAACTAGAAGCAAAGCCAATGTCCAGAATTTCTGTTCCATAGTGGAGCTGGAGCTGGTGTAAAATTAGGCTAGTTGTAGTCCATCAGCCAATTTTGTAGGGTCCACATGGCTGTGGGCCATGTGGGTACATACAAAAGAGCAGGAGTGTGAGAGTCCTGCAGGTCAGGAGTTAAGCACAATGGAGAGAGAACACTCCTTTGTTTAGGAGATTAAATACCTCCTATCTTCCCACTTTTGCAGTGGCCATGCCTACTCTGGCCAATGACCTGTTCCTATGTGTGACTGACTGTCCCTATTTAACCCAACTTTCCTGGGCATGCATCTCAATTGCAGCTGCCTGGCAAAGCTACACAGATGGCATGCCCATACTATTTGGCTTTCTCTTTGCTCCTTTTCTGCTATTAATAACTGGGTTAATTACAATGATATCATTCCCCCATAAGGAAAAAGAAACTGCTTATTATCCTACAAAGGAGAAATGGCAAAGGTCTCTATCTTCCTGTAACTGCTTCCTGCTGTCAAGGGGCATAGATCTGACTATTCCAAGGCTTAGGGGTTCTCCTTGTCTGACAGAGAAAGGGGGAGACAAAAAGGGAAATAAGTATTTATGCAGGGAACAGGGATTCTGCAAAGTCCATATCAGTATGGTGTCCCTGGGAGGTGACATGGGTGCTGTCTATGAGAATGATGCATTGGACAATCTGTCATTCTTGTTGTATTCTAGAAATGACAAACTTGACAAGAAAGTTAAAAGGCATAATTCAAACTGAGGAGACTTATAACAGCTAAAGGTCTAGTGAGAGGTAAAACCCCTTGTGATAAAGGGAAAGACTAACAGGGTAGCAAATTAAGTTGGAAGAGTGGCTTTTCTGGAGGCAGGTGTGTCACACTTGTCTAAAGTCCTTTTGTCCACCATACTTAATCTAAATTAAGCTACAGGAAACATTTTAAGATTGCCTTTATGGGAAATTATGGGCCTTTTCTGTCTGAACCGTTTGGGCAGAAAAGGGACAATAATTTCAAAGGGAGCCATTAGACTGTCCATATTTCATTGACTCAACCATGCATCCAAGCCATTGAGTCTCATTTTCATAAAATGGTGATGCAGATAATTTCTAATGTGAGGCCTATATTGTGTGAGCAAGCAATAAGGTAAATATGGACATAAGCATGCATTCTATGAAAACAGAAGGGAACAAAACACTAATGTTAATGCATACAGCAAGTCATAAACCAGTTGCAAATATTTCCAAAGGCAAGGATTTTGCTGGAATGAAATCAAGCAGTGACAATCTTGTCTGCAGTGAGAACATTTCTGGGAATATTATCAGGTGCTGAGATCTGTATGGCATTCATAGACACAGCCTTAAAACAAAACTTTGAAGACAGTTAACTGCACTGAAGTTTAATACCCACAATTGGACATTGTGATTTCCATTGAAACACAATTTCTTTTTTCTCTCTAAGACTACCCTCATGTTCCAAAAGACTGTATTAAGACCAGTTTTACTTTGGCTTGATCGTTTTTATAAACACAATAAGAGTAGCAATTGATCAAATTGACCACACAGGCTTTCTCAAATTTGCTTGGCTGGAATCTCATTCACAAGAAATCTTCAGATTGAGCTTTAGTGAGCAGTCATCCCCTGAGGGTGGAGATGCTAAGGCCACAGTTTCCTGCAATACCTGTAGGATTGGGTCAAGTCCTCAAGTCGTTGAGGTCCACAAAAATGTCTTGAGTTTCCTTTCTTGTCATCTTTCAGAGGAGCAACCTTTGTTTCTTCCCTGGGAAGGTTTCCATGAACTACGTGACAAAGCAAGGTATTAGCCATTTCTTCAAGTGGCTTTTGATTGTCTTTGAAAGTCAATCTCAATTCTTTAAGTTTTCTGGTGACATCCAGAATTCAGGCATATCTGACTTAGACATGGCATTCTAGTCAAAATCTTGGTCAATAAGACCACTTAGTTTGGAACTAGTTTAATTTGATTTATGCAAATAAATGTATTGCCATGACCCACTCATTAAGATTTGCCAAATTCTGGTGGAAATAAGGTAAGGGAGAAAAAAGAAAAGTGAATATTAGCATTTTCTAGTTAGGCAAACACATTCCATAACTTCTAGAAACATAGGCTTCTTTACTGGCAAATACACTGACACTTTAAGAGACATATTCCCATAAAGACAGGAATATAGCAAAACTCATTGATTTAGTAAACCACAGGTGAACTAAATTAAACTGGTTGGCTTAGGTAGCTTTGGTTTAGATAAGATCTATTTTTCAGAATCTTCATTCCAATTGATAAATCAGATAAGCATTCTGGAGACCAGATATTTGTACTACAAAGGCAGACAATTCCTTTTTAAAATCCCAGAATAAAATTCCATGTCAGAGTGGTCACTCTTGAGGAATGGAAATTGTATTATTGTTGATTTAATGGAGAAAAACCTAAAAGTTGAGGGAGACATGAAGGTCATCTAAGCTCCCTTAACTTTCAATCATAGACCAGAATCAGAGGGGTTTGTGACACCTTAACCACCATGGGATGGCAGTCATCCAGCCTAAGCCAACAAGGGGAATTGACACTTGCCAACAGTCTAAAGTTTCTGCCCACACCCAACACAGAGACTCTTCCTGAAATGGTAATACAATTGTCCAAGTGTGGGGCCTTTAACTCCACGTAGATGATTCTGAATACCTTATTGGAGGCATTCTTCCCTGTCTGCCTTGGGTAGACCAAGTCTGGCCTTTCAACTGGCCTCTAATAGCTGGGCCAGTAAGCTATCACTGTCTAATTTTTTTTTTCTAATAGCTGTGATCCCTTAAGAGGGTTGGTAGTGTGAGACAGCTTCCCTTAAGTGGGGAACAGCATTCCCTGTTAATTTGACTGGCTGGAACTTAACACCCCAGGTCCTGTGTTTAAATTCTGCTTTTAGTCAGTTTCTAAATTCAGGTAACAAAAATCTTTTATTTCTCTGAGCACTTGTACACTTGAAGCATTTTTCTACTAGCTATACCTGTGGAAAAAACATTAGTTGAGAAGCAGTAACATTTGTATGAAATATGTCACAAGCAAGAAGGCTGCCAGGGGCAGGACTTCTGACCTCCAGCAAGATGGCTGCTAAAGTGGCTTTAATGACATCTTCTGCCCTTAAGCAAAATGGCGGCCCAAAGCAGAGTAGCAATAGTGTGGCTTCTGCAGCTTAGCGACAAGTATAGAGTGGGTGGTGCCTGCATCAGTTTCTCTGTGCACCAGGGAGAAATTATCTATGATGGAGTCTCTAATCAGCATGCCCTCCCCGCTGCTTCCCAGCACAGCCAGGAAGTCCGAGGGATGCTTTGGCTGGGACCTAGCAGGAGGCAAAGCCCTGTGCCCATTGCAGTGGCCTCAGCCAGCACCCTGATGCACCTCTACCCCAAGTGCGTGGGGCTTAGCATCTTCCATATGTGGGCCGAGGAACGGGAGACACTCCAAACAAGCTGTCAGAGTGGAGGTGAGGTGCCGAGAAAGTGGGGCGAATCTGTGAGCCTGGAGCGCTTCCAAAGCCTCTGGGGCCAGGCACAGAACCCATGAAATTGACACTTGGCATGTGTGCACCTCCCTTTCATCCCACAGGGGGGTTCTCAGTCTCAACTGCTGTGGTGGTAGCACTAAGGGAGCACGGGGGTCAGTCCTGCCATTCCATGGGGCACAGCAGTTGCAACTATGTCCCCTGTCCCAACCCTTTCTGAGAAGAGAGCTGGATGTCCCACCCCCATGAATCCAGTCTTGGGTCTAGAACTGCAGTGTCAGAGGTAGCAAAAGAAAGCAAATTGCCCTTTTGGAGTATTAGGAAGCCACAATATTGCTACTCCACTTTTGGCCGCCATTTTGCTTAAGGGCAGAAGTTGTCATTAAAGCCACTTTAGCAGCCATCTTGCTTGTGACATATTTCTTACAAATGTTACTGCTTCTCAACTAATGCTTCTCAACTAATTGCCCATTAGGGAATTAGGAAAGCAGATTGCCCATTAGGGAATTAGTATAAAATTTCCAGAATAGGGAAGTTAAATTCCATTTCTCACCAGGCTTCCCAGGGCCTTGGTCAACTTTCCCCTCCTTTACTGCTTCATCCTCCTAGTGCTGGCCTGGAGGCTGCAAGTGGGCTAGAGCAGATGAATGGCTTCCAAATTTTAATCCTCCTGATCTCCAGTCCCATCTGGGCCACCATCTGTTATCTGAGAAATATATGGATGGTACTTCTTAGTTGCTAGTGGAAGTGGGTTCTTAGGGTACTGCTGGAATAAGAATTTCTGGAGGCCCCCATGAGAAGATGAACTATGGTAGAAAGTTTTATCTGTGTGGAATTACATCCCTCAGATTGCAAAGTCCTATTCCTCTTAATCCAGTCCTGGAAGAGGTGCAACTGGGGATTCAGCAGAGCTAGAAGCAAAGCCATATCCAGCATTTCTGTTCCATGATGGAGCTGGGTCTGGTGTAGAATTAGGCTAATTTTATTCCATTTTGTGTTTTCCACAAGGTTGTGGGCCATGTGGCCAGATGCAAGAGAGCAGGAGCATGAGAGTCCCACAAGTTAGGAGTCAAGTACAAGCAAGAGAGAGAACTCCATTGTCTAGGGGAGTTTATATGTTTTATCAAATGGCATGTTCATACTACTTGGCCTTCCCTTTGCTTCTTCCCAGTTACTTGTAGAGGGCTGCCTGGGAAGGCACATGGGCATTTCTTTAAATTGTTGTCAGCTGAGCCCGAGGCGACTGGCAGAGCCGCGTCTCGGTTACGCCCTCCCCAAAGAGGTGGGGGGTGTTATCAGTACTGACTTTTACCTTTGTCCAAGTGCCGGGAAGTGGGCTTTGAGGTGTAAATCCAGTCTTGCACCTAGCACTGGGGAATTTAGGGAATGAATAGGACCTGGGCCCATCCAAGCTCCTTTGATCCTAAGTTTTGGTGATACTTCCTGGTATTTGGGGGTATAAAATAAATGTGCTGCATGGGCTCCGGGGTCGCTGCCTCTCCATCAGAGAGGATGGCGTCCCACCTGGCTCCCAGCTTTGTTTCTATCTTTCTATCTGGTCTCTTTCTTTCTTTTATTTCTTAATCCCCAGCTCCTCCACTCAGGAACCGGACCTGTTCCTTTTCCGTGCTGGACGCGGAAAAGAGAGAACACCTCTATAGTTACTAATAACTGGGTTCATTACAATGGTATCAATATAATGTGCAAATCATGGGAAACCCAAAGAGTGTTGTCTCCTCATTCAGTAGCCCATATATATGTTCTTAATTTGGGAGGTAGAGATATACATTCTGTGTCTCCTTTTGTTCAAAGGAATCTTGAAATTCCAGTTCTTCAAATTAAGTATGTATTATTAATTCTATTTAGTGATAGTACTACATGCATCTAATTTAAATATATATATGTCAGGAATGTATTACTCTGCCCCAAATTTTTTACCAATAGGACTTATAAACAATAAAACTTTGAGATATCTATTATAATAAGCACTGTTAGACTGTAAAATAATTTTTAAAAAATGGCTAAGGCCCCCTTCAATAAGTATGACAGTAAATTGGGGAAGCTAGGCTTTGGAATTAAGTAGATCTGGGTCCTGTTCCCATTTCTCTTCTGTAACAAAGGCAGGCAAACTAATTTCTTTATGCCTCAATTACCTTAACTTTTGAAAAAAATGTAATACATATTTTTTAATTAAAGGCATCTGCGCCCTGCTGGTGTGGCTAAGTCTTTGAGCATCTACCTATGAACCAGGAGGTCACGGTTCAATTCCCAGTCAAGGCACATGCCCAGGTTGTGGGCTAGATCCCCAGTGGTGGGCAGGCAGAAGGCAGCCAATCAATGATTCTCTCTCATCACTAATGTTTCTATCTCTCTCCCTCTCCCTTTCTCTCTGAAATCAAGTTCCAAGAATAAATAAATAAATAAATAAATAAATAAGGCATCTGCTACTGCTGTTAAAACAAGGTAGAAAATTAGTGTTTTTAAGAGCACAACAAAATCTCAATTGTAAACAAAATAAAATAATTATAATTACTTGCAACTTTAATATTATTTTTATCTAAATAGTCATTTAATTAAAAGAAAGAAAGGCTATAGGTTGTGTTCTCTGTTATGTCTGTGATTTCTAAAAGTAGCAAAAAGGAAATTCTAAAAGTGGCAAAAGGGAAAATGTAGCAGAGTATATGAAATATTTTATAAACTTTAAACACAATAGAAGATTTTAGTTAAAACTATATTTCAGGGATAAATGTAGAAGCCAAAATTTTAAATAAATACTTAATGAAATTCCAAGTTATCAAAAATGTAATTTAGCTCAGCCGGCGTGGCTCAATGGTTGAGCATAGACCATAGATCCAGTAGGTCACTGTTTGATTCCTGGTCAGGACACATGCCAGATTTGCAAGCTCAATCCCCAGTAGGGGTGTGTAGGAGACAGCCAATCAATGGTTCTCTCTCATCATTGATGTTTCTATCTCTCTCCCTCTCCCTTCCTCTCTGAAATCAATAAAAATATATATTTTTTAAATGTAATTTACAAAAGACTGAACAGAAACTATTATGTCCACTTTCGTAGTAGGAAAGCTTCTTTAAGATATGAATTGTTTCTTTTGCCTTATCTTCCCCATGCTCTTCCCCAAGATTTTACATACTTTTTTAAATCTTTCATTTCTAGTTCCTGATTGTCAGTCTCAAATGTCCCATGCTTATGACATCACCAGTCTCCTTCCATGGAGATAGCAGCTTGTACTGTCTTAATGCACTGTGAGGTTTGAATATTTCAAGAGTAAGTAATTATCCTAGAAACCCATCTAAATACAAGTGAAATAAAATATAATATGCATAAATGAATGTTATAGATAAAATGAGTGATAATATGCAAAGAACAGATAATACCATCACTTTTCTGATGACCTATGTTACTGCAACCACATTTGTTTAACATTTCATATGAATAAGAATAAATGCATTAAATGTCACCTCTGAACCCAATGAACATTTATTCAACTTATACATTCTTAGTTCACTAGGGTTCTCAGAATTTGGTTTTGAAAACATCAATTATTAGTTTTCTTTTGAAAAACCTGTACTTTTCATTTGCAATGAGAGATACAATAACTAATTATATAAACATTTTGTCAATTAACTTAGTGAAATTCATCTACCTGTTTGCCAGATTGTTTTTGTTTTTTTTTTAAATATGTTTTTACAGATTTCAGAGAGAGGAAGGAAGAGGGAGAGAGATTGAAACATCAATGATGAGAGAGAATCACTGATTGGCTGTCTCCTGCATGCTCCCTACTGAGGTTTGAGTTCACAACCCAGGCATGCATCGTGACCTGGAATCAAACCATGAACTCCTTATTCATGAGCCACACTGGCTGGGCTGCTAGATTGTTTTTAAGCTTTGTGTTTTAAGGTAAATGTAATAATTATAACCAGACAGATAGCAGTTCCTTCCACTAAGTCACCATTAAAACCACTACATGAGCCAAACTATTCAATAGACTGCTTATAAAAGAACTGAAATTTTGTAAAACATTCATTTCTATTTTATATATTTTTTAATAGTTTCCCTTTTGTTAATTATAAAAACGGGCTTTCTTTAAAATGAATTTACTAAAGTGTCTTTTTTCAAACTTGGGGATCCTGAAGTTCCAAGAACTGAAAGGTAGTCATTCATTTTGCTGCTCTTTTATTAAGTTCTGAGTATCCGTGTATAGTCTGAAAGACTCCAGATCTAAGGATAATCCAGATCACATGACTAAAGAATGACCAATTGTATGCAGATCCAGGATCCATCATTGGAAAGCTAATGCCCTCCTTGTAGAAAGCATATAATCATTTTGCAGTATCTTTTTCTTTTTTTTTTTACGAGAATGTAAAAAAAAAAAAAAGAAGAAGAAGAAGAAGAATTTAATTTTATGTACCTGGGAGCTGCTCTCTGAGCTTCAGGCAATACAAACACTGCTATTACTAGGAAGTAAAAGCTCTGAATAATTAACAGACATCATCAGCCTTACAGTTCCTGTAGAATGCGGTAAGTTCCTTGCCTGAAGGCTGCTCTCATCCTAGTAAGTCTGTTTACCCTGTCCAAGATTAGATTAGTTTAATTATTATGAAAAAGGCTGCTAAGATTGTACAGCCTAATTATGCAAATGTTTCTAAATGTTCACAAAAGTAATTTATTTATTTGGAGATAAATGAATCTGTTTTGTCATAAAACAGATTGCAGTCCTGGCACTGTACAAGCAGGGTTATGTAGCCTTGGGCAAATCTTTCACCACAAATATCAGTAGGATCCCTCAATTACAACATTTAAAAATACATAAATGCTTTTTAGCAGGTTTTTATTGTTTTTGTAAATTATAGTAATCCCAGAAAGAACTATCACAGTTCTAATACTCACCAACCTTGTTATAAAAACATGGTTTCTCAGCAGTAGCATTTAAAAGATGCTAACAGCTAAAATATTCCTGGTAGACCTATTAAGGTACACCTGTTTTATTATGCTTAGAGCAGATATCTTCACAATACTGTTGTTTTCCCCCCCTTCTTCCTTGTAGTAGCACGGTCTAAGTAACTATTAAAATAAAATCGGTAACAGACAATAGAATATATATATCATATTACCTATATTCATTTTAACTATAAAGAGTATTGCATTTTAAATAAGTCAAATCAATATTTCTATCTGAAATGATTTCTTAATTAGCTTTTAAGTAACAATATTTTGATAAACAGTCATGTGCCACATAATGATATTTTGGTCAACCTCAGACTGCATATACAAACAGTGAAGCCCCCATAAGATTACAGGGGAGCTGAAAAAATCCTATCACCTAGTGATGTCATAGCCTCATAAGGTTCTAGAACAATGCATTACTCACATAATTGTGGAGATGCTGGTGTAAACAAAACCACTACTTTATCAGTTGTATAAAGTATAGCACATATATATAGTACATAGTAACTGATAATGATAATAAATGACCATGCTATTGGTTTATGTACTTACCATACTATAATTTTAGATCACTATTTAAAAGTGTACTCTTTCTACTTATAAAAAAAGTTTACTGTAAAAGTGTTCTGTTAGCCTGCAACAGCTTCATACATCTCACGTTTACTGAGTTTTCTGATTGAATTAATTATCTCTTGTGCTTGATTTTGTACAGTAACATAGTGTACATGCTTGTAGCCTCGGAGCAAAAAGTTATACCATACAGCCTAGGTGTGTAGTACTTTATACCATCTAGGCCTGTGTAAGTTCACTCTCTGCTGTCTGTACAATGATGAACGCATCTCAGAATGTATGCTCCTCAAATGGCATATGACTATACAATTCACCTAAAGCTTGTAAACTTGTAAACACACATTTTAATCCTAACAAGCCTTGAAATCTAATAATTTTATAGTATTACAAATATCATTAATATTCTCAGTTGTGTCTTTAACCCAGCTGAGGTCAGTTATCCAGAGCTTCAAATTTTGACATAAAAATATTTTTACAAATTTGTACAAGTGTAAGGATTTTTAGCCAGAAAACCCATGTGTGTGTGTGTGTGTGTGTGTGTGTGTGTGTGTTTGTGAATTAATTTTAAATTAATGTATAAAATAAAATATAGTATATAGATATGTATAATTTTCAAGAAGTGGGCCAAGTAGTTGGTAAAGGTACTGCAGTGGATATATGTGGATCTTGTATACCTCTTGCTGGTTATTTCTTCTTATGGAAATGGAGCTCATTCAGCTTGAGGTAAATCATTCTCTAGGTTTGATTGAGAGGGAGTATGACTGTATCTCCCTTCCTTCCTACCACAGGATGACCACATGACCTAAGTCAAACCAATGCCAAGATTTACCAGGAAATGATGGTAATGATAGTGATAGAATAATAATGAGTTGAAATAACAAAAGCATCATTTATTGAGTACTTCTATATGGTGAATACTGTGATCAGCTCCTTGTGTGCATAATCTTATCTAACATTGAACTCCTTTTAAAAATATATTTTGTATTGATTTTTATAGAGAGAGGAAGGGAGAGGGAGAGAAAGAAACATCAATGATGAGGAAGAATCATCAATCAGCTGCTGCCTGCACACTTCTGTGCACACTTCTCTACTGAGGATCGAGCCCACAACCTGAACATTTGCCCTGACCGGGAATCAAACCCATGACCACTTGCTTCATGGGTCAAAACTCAACCACTGAGCTACACTGGCCATACCTGAACTCCTTTTCCACAGAGGCTGCATATCTATTACAATGTGATGATTGGGGTATCAACAGCCCACCATCTGAGGAGCGTCTTTTAAAAAGATGGAGGTGTGGAAGATCAAAGATGGCGACCGACAGGACGGCAGTGAGGAAGAGAGTATGTGTGAGTGAGGGACAGTTATATTCCACAGGACTGTTGGGGGCTGGCGGATCAGGCTCCCCTGCCCAGGCACCCTCTACAGTCACTTCCAGGGCAGCCAGCTCTGCCACAGAGACCATGCCATCTTGAAGGGCAGAGCAGCTGTGACTGGGAGGCTAGCCTCACCTCCACCTGAGGAGACCTGGGACACCACCCGGGACCCTATAGCACACCAACCAGTGACCTGCTGCCTCGGCTGCAAACCCACGAACACTGAGACTCCAGCCTCCCAGCTGCAGGTGCCTAAGGAGTTTTTCCAGGGGGAGACAAAGTGGTGGCTGAATAGACAGATGAGTCCTGCAGTTTCTCACAGAGCGGATAGAAGAAACAGCTGAATGGAATAACATCCACCTGGAATTGGTGAATTAAACACAGCTGGTGAGACAATCCGTGGACAGAAAGGTCAGAGGTCACCTGGAGACCATTGGGGTTGGGCATCTGGGCTGGAAGGAGAAATGCATGCAGCCAGGACTAGAGTGTCAAAGGGAGAATGCACTGCACCATCTCCACATCCCTTGGGGACACATGTAGTGCTCGACTATGGAAGGGGTTCACAGAGCTGTTGGCAGCCAGGGACTGTACATCTAAGTCCACAGCTGTGGGAGAAAGGCAGCCTGAAGTTTTGCAGCGCAGTGCCAGGGGGAGAGAGACGAGACACGCAGTGGTGCGGTTGCTCTGTCTTTATATTGTTCTTGCTTTTACTTGTTAAACCCAGAACATAGGATCTTTCAATTATAAACACTCACCATGGCTGCAGTGCAGGGGAAGGTGGTTTTGTGGAAGCTGGGGAGTAAAATAGGGAGAGCCGACCAGGAAGCCCCCTCAGGGATAGTCCAAAGCCCTCAACCCTGAACAGACATTTTTCTCCTGAAGACCAGGCCCCTCCTAGCAGCATGGCTGCACCCAGCCTTGAGCTCAGCAGGAAAACAAAGGTTTGAAATACCCCCAGGGAGCCCTCAGGGAGTGGATTAAGGAGCCATTTGGTTCTGGAAACTAATACAGAGGCCATATCAGAAATAGACACTTGTGTAAATAAGCTTGAAAGCAGGCAGAAAAACAAAGCAGGCAGATGGATCCCACCTGGCTGAAACCAGGGCTGTGGAATCTGATACAGAGGAGCGGTGGATTGCTGGGAACTTCAACATGGTGCTGACTACTTAACAGGAAACTGAGAGGTGGCAGACAGAACAGTAGAGAGGGGTCTTAAACCAGCTCCCATAGGACATTAAAACTCAGCTGAAGGGAATGAACTTCACTATTTCACTTTTTTATTTTTTATGTTACTTAAGAAACTAATTTTTTTCTCTTTTCTTTATTTTTTATTATTTTATTTATTATTATTATTAACCTTTCATTTTTTATTTTTATTTTATTTTTTTGGATTAGTGTTCTACATTTTATTTTTATATTTATTTTTATCATTATTTTATTCTAACTCATTTTTTCTTTATGCCAACCCTTTGTTTCTCACTTCCCCCTTTTTCATCCTTTCTCTTCTCTTGTTCCTGCTTTAGTTTTTCTCTCTCCTTTCTTTTAACTCCTTGTTAAAAATTGATCTTCTTTATCCGCTTTATTGACACATTACTATTACATAGTTTCTATTGGCTTAGTAATTTACCTAATTCCCTCTCCCCTGCTCCAAGTCCATGCATCCTTCTCTTTTCTCGTTCTTTCCTAGCCATTTTTTTTTCTTGTTGTTGTTGTTTGTTTGATTGTTTATTAGGTTTTTTTGTTTTTGTTTTTTACTTCATTTATTTGTTTTTCCTCTCCTCGCTTGTTCTCTTCTTCTACTGATACCTTAATTATTTATACTCACCAAACTCAGGCCTATTTGCTCTCTATTCTCCTTTTCCAAAAATAGATGAATATAGATAGATATAGATAGATAGATAGATAGATAGATAGATAGAAAGAATAAAGAAAGGGGAAAATTTTATATATATATGTTAATATATATATTATTATTATTAAAATTATTATTTATTATTATATTTTTATGGAGTATTTTGTTTTCTTACTTTTCTTCTCATAAACTCATTCTCTTTCTACCTCCTCTATACTGAATCATGGACATTCCCCCATTAATTCAATTCCTTTACCTTACCTTCTGGAAATAAGCTCTGCCTCTTCAGATTCAGCTACCCTACTTTTTTCTGTGTGTTTGTTCTTTGCCTTTTTTGGTTGAGTTGCTGGTTTTGTGGAGTTTTCTCCCCATATAGGTGTACTTATATTTTTTCCCCTTCTTTTTTCTTTTTTTTCCCCTCTCTTACCATTTTTCCTTTTCTCAATATCATTTTTGCACTCTTTTCTCTCCCCTAATTCTCTTTTCTCTGGTGGTCACCAGTGTTGGGGTTATTGGTGTCGTGAATACGTTCGTGTTTTGTTCCCTCTGTTTTGTGTCTGGGCAAGTTGTATTTTGTACCTTTTGGTCAATGTGGCAGAGAGTGACCCACATAACCAGACACCTAGAGAGGAGCAAAAGTGGGGAGACAGAGAAACAGCCCCCATACAAAAGAAAAGAAGGAATCACCAGAAAAGGAAGTAAACAAAATGGAGGCAAGCAATGTCAGAGAAAGAATTCAGAGCAATGGCCATAGGATGCTGAAAAGGATGGGAGACAAATTCAACATTATGTGTAAGAATCGAGAGGAAATGAAGAAGAACCCAGAAGAAATGAATAATGACATAGCTGCAATAAAGTACACAACAGAAAGAATCAACAGTAGACTAGAAGGAGCTGAGGAATGAGTCAATGAGCTAGAAGACAAGGTAGGAAAAAACACCCAAGCAGAGCAACAACTGGGGGAAAAAACAAAACAGGAGGAGAGTCTAAGGGAGCTTTGGAACAACACAAAATGAAATAACATCTGCATAATAAGTGTGCCAGAATGAGAGGTAACTGAGCAAGAAATAGAAAACCTGTTTGAACAAATAATGACAGAAAACTTCCCTGATATTGAGAAGAAAAAACTCACATACGTCAAAAAAGCACACAGAGCCCCAAAAAAGACCCACACCAAGACACATCATAATTAAGTTGGCAAACACCAATAACAAAGTAAGAATCTTAAAGGCTACCAGAGAGAGACAGAAAGTTACCTATAAGATTATCAACTGATTTCTCAACAGAAACACATCAGGCCAGAAGGGAATGGAATGAAATATACAAAGTGATGTAAAGCAAGGGACTGAATCCAAGAATACTATTCTTAGCAAGGTTATCATTCAAAATTGAAGGTGAGATCAGGAGCTTCACAGATAAAAAATGGCTAAGGGAGCTTATTACCACCAAGCCAGCAATGCAAGAAATGTTAAAGGGACTGCTGTAAAAAGAAGAAATAGGAAGGGAAGAAAGAACACAAGCATAAAGAATAAAAATGGTGACAAACAATGTCAATCAATAATAACCTTAGACATAAATGGATTAAATGGTCCAATCAAAAGACATAGGGTAGCTGAATGGATAAGAAAACATGACTCATATATCTGCTGTCTACAAGAGATACACCTCAGAACAATGGACTCACACTGACTGATAATGAAGGGATGGGAAAAAAAATTCAGTATGATGGAAATGAAAAGAAAGCTGGGACAGCAATACTTATAGCTGACAAATTAGACATCAAAGAGAAGGCCATAACAAGAGATAAGGAAGGCCACTTCATAATACTAAAGAGAACAATTCAACAGGAGGATATAACTCTGGTAAACATATATGCACCCAATACAGGAGCACCCAAATACATAAAAAAAACAAAAAAAAAAAAAAAACAACTTCATGAAGATATCAAGGGAGAGATTGATAGCAATACAGCGTAGTATGGGACTTTATTATCCCATTGTCACCACTGGACAAATCGCCTAAACAAAAAGTTAGCAAAGAAACGTCAATCCTAAATGAATCTCTAGATCAGATGGAATTAATTGACATTTTCAGGACATTTCACCCCAAAGCTACCGAATATACATTCTTCTCAAGTGCACATGGTACATTTTCAAAGATAGACCACATATTGAGACATAAGCAAAATCTCTTCAAATTCAAGAAGATAGAAATAATATCGAGCATCTTTTAGATCACAATGGCATAAAATTAGAAATCAACTACAATAAAACAATGAAAAAATATCAAACACTTGGAGGATAGGTAGCATGGCATTAAACAATGATTGGGTTACCAAAGAGATCAAAGAATAAATTAAAAGCATCGTGGTAATAAACAACAATGAAAACACAACAATCCAAAATCTATGGGACACAGTGAAAGCAGTCTTGAGAGGAAAGTTCATAGCTCTACAGACCTACCTCCAAAAACAAGAAAAAAATGATAATAAAATTATCTAAACATACAACTCAAAAAATTAGGAAGAGAACAAGAAAAGCCCAGAGTAAGCAGAAGAAAGGAAATAATAGAGATCACCATGGAAATAATAGGCATAGAGAACAAGAAAACAATACAAAAGACCAATAAAACCAAGAGCTGGTTCTTTAAATGATAAACAAGATTAATGAACCTCTAGCCAGGCTCACCAAGAAGCAAGGAGAGAGGACCCAAATGACCAAAATCAGAAATGAAAGAGGTGAAGTGACAACCTACCCCACAGAAATGAAAAGGATTATGAAAAAAATGATATGAACAACTCTATTCTAACAAACTGGACAACCTAGATGAAATGGACATAGTCCTAGAAAAATACAACCTTTCAAACTCAATCAGGAAGAATAAATAAAACATGAATAGGCCCATTACTATTGCAGAAATTGAAGCAATAAAAAAAATCTTCCAGCCAACAGAAGCCCTGGTCTGGATGGCTTGGAGTTCTGCCAAGTATTCAAAGAAGAACTAAAACCTATCCTTCTCAGACTATTCCAAAAAATTCAAGAGGAAGGCACAGTTCCAAGCTTTTTCTATGAAAACAGCATTACCTTAATTCCAAAACCAGATAAAGACAGCACAGAGAAAGAGAACTACAGGCCAATATCCTTGATGAACATACCGTAGATGATAAAATCCTCAACAAAATTCTAGCAAATCAGACCCAGCATTATATTAGAAAGATCATACACCAGGACCAAGTGAGATTTATTCTGGAGATGCAAGGATGGTACAATATCCACAAATTAATAAATGTGATACATCACATAAACAAACTGAGAGACAAAAATCACATAATCATATCAATCGATGCAGAAAAAGCATTTGACAAAATCCAACACTCTTTCTTGATAAAAACTCTCAGCAAAATGGGAACACAGGGATCATACCTCAACATAATAAAAACCTTATATGACAAAACTACAGCCAACATCATACTCAATGGGCAAAAGTTAAAACCATTTCCCCTAAGAACAGGAACAAGACAGGAATGCCCACTTTCACCACTCCTGTTCGACATAGTCCTAGAATGCTAGCCATAGCAATCAGACAAGAAGAAGAAATAAAAGGCATCCAAATTAGAAAAGAGGAAGTAAAGTTGTCAGTATTAGCAGATGATATGATATTGTACATAGAAAAGCCTCAAGACTCCATCAAAAAAACTACTAGAGCTAATAAATGAATTTGGCAATGTAGCAGGATACAAAATTAACACTTAGAAATCTATGGCTTTTTTATACACCAATAATGAACTCAGAGAGAGAGAAACTATAAAAACAATCCCATTTACCATTGCAACAAAAAAATTAAGATACCTTGTAATACACTTACTCAGGAGGTAAAACACCTGTACTCAGGAAACTACATGATGTTGAAAAAAGAGATACAGGAAGACATAAACAAGTGAAAGGACAAACTGTGTTCATGGATTGGTAGAATCAATGTCATTAAAATGTCCATACTACCCAAAGCAATTTATAGAATCAATGCACTCCCAATTAAAATACCAACAGCCTATTTCACAGACCTAGAACAAACACTCCAAAAATTCATCTAGAATAAAAAAAGACCCCAAATAGCCACAGCAATTTTGAAAAAGAAGAACAAAGTTGGAGGGATCACAATACCAGATATCAAGCTATATTACCAAGCCACGGTTCTCAAAACTGTCTGGTACTGGCACAAGAACCGACATATAGACCAATGGAACCAAACAGAGAACCCAGAAATCGACCCAAGTCATTATGCTCAATTAATATTTGACAAAGGAGGCAAGAGCATACAATGAAGTCAAGACAGTCTCATCAAAAATGGCACTGGGAAATTTGGTCAGACACATGCAAGAAAATGAAACTAGATCACCAACTTACACCATACACAAAAACAAACTCTACATGGTTAAGGGACTTAAATGTAAACGGGAAACCATAAAAATCTTAGAAGACTCCATAGGGAGCAAAATATCAAACACATGTCATAGCAATATATTTACCGTTACAGCTCCAAGGGCAATGGAAACTAAGGAGAAAATAAACAAATGGGACTACATCAAAATAAAAAGCTTCTGCACAGCAAAAGAAAACATCAACAAAACAACAAGAAAGCCCACTGCATGGGAGAACATATTTGCCAATGATATCTCCGTTAAGGGTTTAATCTCCAACATTTACAGGGAACTCATACAACTTAACAAAAGGAAGATAAACAATCTAATCAAAAAATGGGCAAAGGACCTAAAGAGACACTTTTCAAAAGAGGATGTACAGAAGGCTGAGAGGCATAGGAAAACATGCTCAAAGTCACTAATCATTTGAGAGATGCAAATCAAAACAACAATGAGGTACCATCTTACACCTGTCAGAATGGCTATCATCAACAAATCAACAAAAGACAAGTGCTGGTGAAGATATGGAAAAAAAGGAACCCTTGTGCACTGCTGGTGGGAATGCAGACTGGTGCAGCCACTGTGGAAAACAGTATGACATTTCCTCAAAATGTTAAGAATGGAACTCCTATTTGACCCAGTAATCCCAGTTCTAGGAATATATCCCAAGAAACCAGAAACACCAATCAGAACAGATGTATGCCCTCTATATTCATAGCAGCACAATTTACAATTGCTACGATTTGAAAACAGCCCAAGTGCCCATCAGCAGGTGAGTGGATTAAAAAAGTTGGTACATCTACACAATGGCATACTACGCTGCTATAAATAAAAAAGGAACTTTTACCATTTGAAACAGCATGGATGGAACTGGAGAGCATAATGCTAAGGGAAATAAGCCAGTTGGTGAAAGATAAATATCACATGATCTTACCCATATGTGGTATATAATGATCAACATAAATTGATTTACTAAAATAGATCTAGATACAAGTTAGCACTGAACAGACTGTCCAACCTGAGAGAAGGCAGGGGAAGGGGGATTAGAGATCAACCAAAGGACTTTTATGCATGTATATTATCATAACTAATGGACACAGAAACTGGGGTGGTGGGTGCTTGTCCTCAGGGGTGGGAGTGGCCAGGTGGTGGGTCAATTGGGGTAAAGGGAGACATACTAATACTTTAAACAAACAAACAAAAAAAGATGGAGGAGTGATGGCATTCTTTGAGGACAAAGACAGTAATCCTGGTATCATGAATGTTGTGTTACAGGTAACAGATTCTGAAAGGGAGTTTGGATAATAGCATGGTTGGCCATACTAAAGGACCCATGTCCTGACCAGAGGACAAATGCAGATAAATTGGAGAAATCCCAAACTTGGGAATAAATGCAGAATTTGAACACCAGAGAAAAGATGTGTATATTTCAGAGTCTAGGTAGCTGTTATGTATTGAAAAGTATACTAGTATGTGTGGGGCCATACATGGAAACAGAGGTTTTAAATTCCTTGAGGGTTTTAAAAGTAATAGGCTCGTGCACTCTCAGTACCTGCCCTGGATTGGTAGGGTCTGGCCTTTCTCCGACAGGATACATTGAAAATCCTGTAACATCCTCTCCAGCTCTTCTGGCCTCCCGTAAGGCCTGCTGTAAAGGGGACAGTACCTGTGCAGGAGTTGAAATTACTTTCACATTTGGCTGTGCACCAGCTTGTAGCCGTAAAGGCCGGGTGGCGAGGGCCATTTTTGCAAAGCTGTGAGAAAGATCTTCCTCATCATCTGAATCATCCCGCTCACGGTGATGCTTGCCTCTCTTTTCCTCAATCTCTGGCTCCCGCTCATATTTAGGAGGCAAATCTTTGTTAGGCGGACTCTTAACTACAGATGGAGCAGCAGCAGGAGCAGCGGGGGGAGGCGGGGGAGGTGGAGGAGGCGCAGAGGGTTGAGGTGATATTTTTAAAGATTCGCCCTCCTCAACTGTAGGCTGTAAAGCCTTGGCTACATCCCGCTTAGGCATTCTTAAACTCGCCTGTGCCGGATCAAGACAATCATGAATCAACGGCCACACTGTAAACGTGGGAATAGGAATCTTTTCTGGACCTTCTGCTGTGTATCGGTCACGCAACTGCTTTCCAACCTTTTCCCACATTTGAATATCCACGGTTCCCTCTTCAGGAAACCAGGGGCATGTTTCATTAATAAAACTTAAAAATTCAAGAATCCGACTTCACTTAACAGAACATCCTCGAGCTTTAAGCATACTCTTAAGTATTTGAGAGTAGAGGTCTCTTTCCTGAGACCCTGAATTACCCATATTTTACACCCGGTTGATTTATTCAATTCACACAATACACTCCTTACCTCAATCTGTCATGTGTGCACCTCCAGGAGTGATCCCCTCGCTTTCTTCTCTTGCCTCCTTACTCGGTCGCTGTTCGGGCGCCAAAATGTAGGGGGCTGTTTCTCTGTTTTCCGCGACCCGCACGAAAAAACGACAGGTTCCTGAGCGGAGGAGCTGGGGATTAAGAAATTAAAGAAAAAATGAGACCAGACACAAAAATAGAGACAAGCTGGGATCCGGGTGGGAGGCTGTCACTCTGATGGAGGGACAGTCACACCCACCACAGACAACAAAGAGCATCTATTGGTTTCCAAAAGGGGGATTTAAGGTCAAAGGAGTTTTGGGTGTGCCCAGGTCCTATTCATTCCTCATTCCTGGTACAAGGACGGGATTTAGCATATCAAGACCTGGGTAAGTCAAGGTCCTATTCATGCCTTATTCCCAGCACATGGATAAAGATAAGAAATCAGTACTGATAACAGTTTCCGGGGGAGGACCATGCCAATCACCTCAGACTCAGCTGACATTAATTTAAAGGTCATCCATGTGCATTCCTAGGGGGCCCTCTACAGCATGTGAGAAAAAAAGTGTTGGGGAAATTCACAGTAAAATGCAAGGGAATCTATAGTTATGAGGTACCCAGCAACCCTTTCCATTTATTTTGGTAAACAAAACCCTGCTCTCATTGGGGCTCTTGATCCCAACTTGGGGTTCACAAGGGGTTGTCCCATTTTCCTGTACTCACTGTTGCATAGAGAGAGGCACAGAACTCAATTTAGGCCAATCAGATTCTCCACCAGGAATTAACTGCCAGATCAAATGAAGAAAAAAACATTTTTTAGCTGAGGTTGTTAAGCTGGCTTGATGTGCGTCTTTGGGGTGATGGATGGGTCTACTTTGGCTAGCTTGCTCCTTAATAAGAGAGTCTGTTTGGAAGAGAGCAAGTGGCAATGGACATGTTGAGTGCCTGGGTCCAGCCACAGTTGAAATCATATCTGACTCTGGACTTTTCAGATATGGAGTCAATAAATTTCCTTTTCTGCTTAAGGTAGTTGTAGTTTGATTCCTCTCATTTGTAGTCAGGATCCTGCTGAAAAAAGAAAGTTTGAAGTTGAAATGAAATGAGCTAAAATCAACATAATTTTTTCTTATATTTATGAGTGTAACCATTGGTTTGCGATTTAGATTGTTTTTAGAGGTGTGAGTCATATTCAGCTTGATTAAGGGTACAAATACAGCAATTCAAAATTATGTCTATTTTGCTTATATCCATTCGCTTATTTTCCTTTTGAAACCTGAGGGACAAGGTGGCAGCCACTTCTTAGGACCTTACTCAGAAATATGACCTTCCACTTTTCTATATCTCCTGTGCCTTTAACCACTGATGATGCTGGGGAATAATCTCAACAGCAAAAAACAGTACCAAAGGACTTATATGCATTCATATAAGCCTAATCAATGGACATAGACAACAGGAGGGTGGGGCCATGAATGGGAGGTGGGGGGTAATGGGGGAATAAGGACACATATGTAATACCTTAATCAATAAAGAAATTTTTAAAAAAAGTACCTATATAAATATATGTGAATGTTTTATCAGCTAGGATTTTATTTCAGGAGAATACAGTTTATTAGAAAGAGGTGGGCTAGAAATAATGGAGTTTGACTTTGTGTGTGTGTTTAAACTAACTGCTATTTAAATAAGCAGGGATATACAGGGAGATTCCAGGTGAAGTTCTCTTTGTTGTATTAAATGAATGGTATGAACGATGATCTTAATGGACTTCTCTGATATCACCATCACCTTGGTTGTTGAAGACATTAAGAGCTGTTTGCTGTCAGTTAAATGATAAGTGCACCTGCTTTATAATTATTTGGAGCAAGATAATTAACATATTTCTTACATCATTTACAGATAATTTGACTTAACATTAACAATTTTTTGGTCTTTATAACAAGTTAATGATATCCTATATAATAAAGAGGCAATATGCAAATTGACCATCACTCCAACACACAATATGGCTGCCCCCATGTGGTCAAAGATAGCCACCCCCAGGTGGACAAAAGATGGCCGCCACAAGATGGCCCGCAGGGGAAGGCAGTTGTGGGCAATCAGGCCTGCAGGGGAGGGAAATTGGGGGGGACCAGGCCTGCAGGGGAGGGCAGTTGGGGGCGACCAGGCCTGCAGGGGAAGGGAGTAGGGGGGGACCCAGGCCAGCAGGGGAGGGCAGTTGGGGGGACCAGGCCTGCAAGGGAGGACAGTTGGGGTTTGGGGGAAAACAGGCCTACAGGCCTACAGGGGAGGACAGTTAGGGGTGACCATGCCAGCAGGGGAGGGCAGTTGGGGGCAATCGGGCGGCAGGGGAGGGCAGTTAGGGGTGACCAGGCCAGCAGGGGAGGGCAGTTAGGGACAATTGGGTCAGCAGGGGAGCAGTTAGGTGTTCATCAGGTTGGCAGGGGACCGGTTAGGGGGTGATTAGGCTGGCAGGCAGAAGTGATTAGGGGCAATCAGGCAGGCAGGCAGGCAAGCAGTTGGGAGCCGGCAGTCCTGGATTGTGAGAGGGATGTCCGACTGCCTCTTTAGGCCCAATCGGTGGGATCGCGCATAAACAGGCAGTCAGACATCCCTTGAAGGGTCCCAAGATTGGAGAGGGTGCAGGCTGGGCTGAGGGACACCGCCCCCCCCCCCCCCCGTGCATGAATTTTGTGCACCAGGCCTCTAGTATATATAATAATTGGGCTACAAAATATCTATGATTTATGGAACTTGTTTATACAGGGGTAGGCAAAAGTAGGTTTACAGTTATTTGCATGGAAAATAATATAGTAGTTAATAACTAATATAAGAATAAACTCTTATGTTTCACATACTCACAACTGCATATTTATTTTTGCTCAGTCCTGCACTTATATAATTATTAACAGTAATGCTATTTAAGAAGTTTCCAAAATAATGCAGAAATAATTGCAGTGAACAAATTAATTCAGACTTCTTGTTCAGTGAGTAATCAGCAGAGTACTTCCAACCACCAGTTAAAGATAAGATGATGAAATTAGCCAGAAAAAGAAGCTCATGTGTTGTAGACCAAGGTAAAGTCTCTGAATTTTATTCTGAGTTGAGAAACCCTTAGAATGTTTTGAACATATTAGGATCACTCCACTTTTAGTATGGAAAACAAACAATAAATGTAGAAAGATAAGGGCAGAAGCAGAGAGACCAATTAGGGAACAATTGAAAATATCTGGGCAAGAGATGATTATGAGCTGGACCAGGTTGGTAGCTAAGACAATGATAAGAAGTGTTTGAATCTTGAAAATATTTTTAGAGTCAGCGGCATTTATTGGTGGATTGTATGTTAAGTGTTAAGAAAAATTATGTAAAATTTTGAAATAAGTAAATAAGTAGATGGTATGTGACTTCAATGTTTTATGGGAGCAAAGTCCCACCTAAATGTTATGTAGATTTGTGCATTCTGTCTGGATTCAAGGTACTAGGCCCAGTGAAGTTACATGTTAACTTGTAGACTTCTGTTTAGTAGAACTGAAATATTTTTTTCTAGTGAAAAACATAGCCTTAGAAGTTATAGTTTGTTGCTCTGTGAGATATTATTCAATCTTATATCTAACTCACCAATATTCCCTTATATTTCTCATTTAACTTTCTTATAAATACTTCTTCCTGGTTCCCTCATATATATCTTTGACACACATTCATTTGATACTTGCACGAGAGCCACGCCTTTTAATTTGGAAAATTATATTTTAATATGAGTAAGGGGAAGACAAAAGTCAAGGATGATAGCATGGCTATTATCTAAGCATTCAAAAGAATGTAGTTACTATTTTCTGAGTTGAGAATGAAGCAGGATAAAGGGGAGGGGAAGCATAGAGTTCAATTTTAGGTGTTTTCTATAGTGCAATCATTTAATTAGCAGAGTCAGTTATTTAGGTGAGAGACTCAGGCTGGAGAAATAAATTTGGGAGAGGTCATATGGATGATATTTAAAGCCATAGATTGTGTGAGATTAAGCATGAGTATGAATAAAAGGAAAAATATCCAAGGAGAAGCCTGCAAAGTCACTGATAAGAAGCAGCCATAAGGATAGAAGAAAAAAATGATGGAATTAAATCTCTGGAGCCAAAAGAAGAAACTGCTCCAAAAAGGAAGCTGATAAATTATGTTATGTCAAATGAAGCCAGTAAGATTCAGTAAAATAAGGATAGAAATTATTCATTGGCTTTGGCAACCTGAAACCTTGAACAGAGCTGTTTGGGGCCATAATGAAGACAAAAGCAAGATTGATGCAATAGCATTAAAAAAAAAAAAACCACAGTAAAGAACATAAGTATATAGACTCTAGGTAGAATAAATTGTGTAATAGTCATATGCACAGGAATACAAATAAAAAAAAACTAGAAGTATAAACAGTAAGACAGGTGGCTCTTATAATATTGAGATAAAAATAATATATAAGAGAACCTGCTATGCGATTTCATGTATTAATTACATGTTCAAAACTAAGAAAAACAAAGTAGTATTTATAGGTGCCTACATTGATAGTCAAACTATATATATAAAATCAAGAAAACAATTACCATAAAAGTTAAGGTATTTGTTATGTATTGGAAGAAGAAAAAGGAACATGACAAGAAACTGCTGGGATGTGGCCTTGTCCTTATTTTTAACTTAGGTGATGCTTACAGGAGTGGTCACCTATTAACTATCAATATACATCCTTCATCTACATTATGTTTTCTGCAGTGTTTTACATGTGCTATATTGCACAATAAAATAATGTTTAAGAGTGAATAGAAAGTATAGGATAGAGGATTTAGACAATCATTTCAAGAAGATTTTTAGTAAAGAGAGGGGGATACAGAAAGGGGCCATGACTGGAAAGAGATGTGAGTTTAATGGGAGACAGTGCCATGTGTTTGCAAAATAATGAGAATTAACCTTTAGTGAGGGGAAATTGATAATTTAGGAGAGAGAAAGCACAATTCAGCAGTAAAGTCTTTGAGCAAGTAAGAGACAAATGCAGTGAAGTAGGCTTTATTTTTGTTTGTTTTTATTTTTTAAATCTTTATTGTTGAAAGTATTACATATGTCCTCTTTTTCCCCACCAATTTGGATGCCTTTTATCTCTTCTTGTCTAATTGCTGTGGCTAGGACTTCCAGTACTATGTTGGATAGAATGGTGAAAGCAGACATTCATGTCTTGTTCCTGCTTTTAGGGAAAATGGTTTTGGTTTTTGCCCATTAAGTATGATGTTTGCTGTAGGTTTATCATATATGGCCTTTACTGTGTTGACATATGATTCCTCTATTCCAACTTTACTAAGAGTTTTTATCAAAAAATTGCAAATATTGTTATGATTTATGTTGTCCAACAGTTGCCTTAAGCTATCCTCCTGTTTTTCAGTGTTTTTTTTTTTTTTCTTTTTCTTTTTGGTTCTCTGATTGAGTGATTTTTTCTACCCTGTCTTCTAATTCACTGATGTAATCCTCAGCTTATTAATCAAAAAAGGCAAAATGCCAATGGGAAAGCTGTGCCAAAGTAATTTTCTTATTTAAAAAAATGTTGATCCTGTTGCAATTTGTTAAAACAAAGGCCAAAAACAGGGTCCTGAATTCCCATTTATAGCACAAGCCCACTCCTCTATATTCTCACACAATTTCTTTTATTTTTTTTATTTATTTTTATTTTTTTAAATAAATCTTTATTCAGATTATTACAATTATTTCTCCTTTTCCCCCCATAGCTCCCCTCCACCCAGTTCCCACCCCACCTTCTGCCCTTACCTCCCCCGCACTGTCCTCATCCATAGGTGTATGATTTTTGTCCAGTCACTTCATGAACCCCCCCATACCCCTTTCCCCCTGAGAATTATCAGTCCACTCCCTTTCTAAGCCCCTGATTCTATTATATTCACCAGATTATTCTGTTCTTCAGGTTTTTAATTCACTTGATTTTTAGGTTCACTTGTTGATAGATATGTATTTGTTGTTCATAATTTTTATCTTTACTTTTTTCTTCTTCCTCTTCTTTAAGAATACCTTTCAGCATTTCATATAATACTGGTTTGGTGGTGATGAACTCCTTCAGCTTTTTCTTATCTGTGAAGCTCTTTATCTGCCCTTCAATTCTGAATGACAGCTTTGCTGGGTAGAGTAATCTTGGTTGTAAGTTCTTGCTATTCATCACATTGAAAATTTCTTGCCACTCCCGTCTGGCCTGCATAGTTTCTGTTGAGAAATCAGCTGACAGTCGTATGGGTGCTCCCTTGTAGGTAATTAACTGTTTTTCTCTTGCTGCTTTTAATATTCTCTCTTTGTCTTTTGCTCTTGGCATTTTAATTATGATGTGTCTTGGTGTGGTCCTCTTTGGATTCCTTTTGTTTGGGGTTCTGTGCGCTTCCTGGACTTGTAAGTCTATTTCTTTCACCAGGTGGGGGAAGTTTTCGGTCATTATTTCTTCCAATAGGTTTTCAGTATCTTGCTCTCTCTCTTCTTCTGGCACCCCCATAATTCTGATGTTGGTACGCTTGAAGTTGTCCCAGAGTCTTCTTACACTATCTTCAACTTTTTGGATTTTTTTTTTTTGCTTTTTGCTTTATCGGTTGAGTGTTTTTTGCTTCTTTGTATTTCAATTCTTTGACTTGATTTTTGTGTTCCTCTTGTCTGTTTTTGGGTCTCTGTATAATATTTTTTATTTCAGTCAGTGTATGTTTAATTTCTAGTTGGTCCTTTTTCATATCTTCGAGGGTCTCGTTATATTTATCGGCCTTTTCTAGGATATTCTTTTTTTTTATATATATATTTTATTGATTTTTTACAGAGAGGAAGGGAGAGGGATAGATAGTCAGAAACATCGATGAGAGAGAAACATCGATCAGCTGCCCCCTGCACACCTCCTACTGGGGATGTGCCCGCAACCAAGTTACATGCCCTTGACCGGAATCGAACCTGGGACCTTTCAGTCCACAGGCTGACGCTCTATCCACTGAGCCAAACCGGTTTTGGCTAGGATATTCTTAAAAAGTCTTATAACCGTGGTTTTGAATTCTATATCCAGTCGTTTGTTTTCCTCCATTTCTTTCGTTTGTGATCTGATTCTTTGACGCCGCATTTTCACTGATTCCCTGAGTTGGTAAGGTAGATTTGTGTGCTAGGTTTCCAATATGGCCCAGTGGGTCTGCCTCCCCAGTTAACCTGAGGTGGACACTCTTGGTGCACCCCTTTGTGGACTGTGTGTACAGCCTTGTTGTAATTAAGTCTTGATTGTTGTTGGTATCACTGGGAAGAATTGACCTCCAGGCCAGTTGGCTGTAAGGATCAGCTGTGTCTATGCTGGGAGAAGTTCGGTGCTGGAGACAGCCTTATAGGATTAGACTTGCCAAATTGCAATAGCCTCTGTGCTCAGCTTGGATGGGGTGGAGTCTCAGTCTTGGCTTCCCGTCAGCCTTACCCTTGCGCGCACACGCGCGCTTTCAGTCCTCCGCCTTCCCCGGCTCCCGAGTCTCTGCCCGAGAGTCCAGACTCCCCCCATAAGAGCGTGGGTCCCCAGGGGCTTGCCTGGAACCGGGGTTCAGTGCAGTCAGAACTGGGGCCCAGTGCAGTCAGGAACCTCCGACTCCCTTCCACTAGGGAAAGCCTGTGGCAACCTCCGCAGCCTTTGTGCGCACTGGCACGCACGCGCTTTCAGTCCTCCGCCTTCCCCAGCTCCCAAGTCTCCACCCGAGAGCCCAGACTCCCCCCGTAAGAGCGTGGGTCCCCAGGGGCTCGCCCGGAACTGAGGTTCAGTGCAGTCAGAACTGGGGTTCAGTGCGGTCGGGGGCTTCCTTCCCCCTTCCGCCAGAGAAAGTCAGCCAGGCTCTCAGCCACCCTTCCTCTCTGCGCTCACAAAGACCCTTTGCCGTACCTCCAATTCTCTGTGAGCTTTTCTCTTTCCTTTTAGTTGTAGAATTTTAACTCAGCCAGCTTTCCTGTGGTTCTGGATGGTGTCCGTTCTGTCTTTTAGTTGTAGTTTTGAAATTGTTGTGCGAGGCAACAGTTTAGGTGCTTACCTATGCCGCCATCTTGGTTTCTCCTCACACAATTTCTTTTAAAAGTGATATCTTAGAGATAAGAAAAGAGGTACATATGTTTGTCTAATTAAGTTAAATCATATAAGCAGTATAATAGAAGTTCTATGGAATCCTTTCAACATTGTGTTTCAAAAAAATCACCTGCCAAAGAATTCTTAAAACCTGATAGTTTAAGACCATAGAATAATATCGTATGAAAACTGTGTGAAAATATGTTAATATATCAGGCAATGAAAATACTCACAAAATAAGAGTTATAATTAGCCTACATATGGTTATTAGTGAGGATGATTCTTTATGAGACAACTTTATCTTTAAGGTGAAAAAAAATACAGAGGAAAAATGACTACATATTTATGTCATAAATTTTTGCTTATTTTCCCTTTCTACGGAGTGAAAGTGTCTAAATGGGAATAGTATACAAATAGTAGAGCAAACAAGTTGGGACCCTGACCCCGCATCACTTGGGATGATGTCACAAGGTATGGCTGAATGTCTATACTATTCTTTTCATGCTGAGTTACATGGTAGTTCCATTTCTAGAGACTCTCTGGGATTATATTTTACTCTTGGGGGGGTGGGGAGCTGGATAGATTGCACTTTTTCTGAAGGCTCTTTTGCACTGTTTGAAATATGCTTACCAACACTGCTAGAGAACATAGAAAATAGGAGCTCTAAGTGCTACGTAGGTCCATGAAAAAGCAAAAAAACAAAATGCTAACTGTTGAGAAACATGTCAGGAGTCAGGCATGCCAGTAAAAAGATAAGCAAGCCAGGATCTGATTCTGAGCTATAACCAACTACAGATCAGGGTAGTCCAGAGCTCACTACCAGGTCTTTTGAGACATGCTATTAGTAACTAGAGGCCTGGTGCATGAAATTTGTGCACGGGGCGAGGGTGTCCCTCAGCCCAACCTGCACCCTCTCCAATCTGGGAGCCCTCAGGGGATGTCCTACTGATGGCTTAGGCCTGCTCCTCGGCTTAGGTCTCACCTCCCTCTGCAGGAGGCAACTGGGCTGGGGCTGATCAGAGGAAGGCACTGCCCCCATCACCTCGCTGCTGCTGCCACTGCCGGCTGCCGCAGCCACCAAGGTGTTTTCATTAACACGGACTCCAGTCCCTTCACCACAAAAAAATGACAACTTTCTCTAGGCATTTTCAAGATGTCTCTTTCATAGGATATGTCCTTTCTTTCTTTTTTCCTTCCTTTCTTTTTTCCTTCTTCCTTTCTTTCTTTCTTTCTTTCTTTCTTTCTTTCTTCCTTCCTTCCTTCCTTCCTTCCTCTTTTCCTTCTTTCTTTCCTCACTTGAGGATATTATTCCTTTGATTTTTAGAGAGCGTGGAAGAGAGAGGGAAAGACAGAGAGAAACATCAATGTGAGAGGGACACTTTGATTGGTTGCCTCCTGCATGAGTCCTAACCTGGGCCCCGGCCAAGGAGGAGCCTGCAACCTAGGTACATGCCCTTAACCAGAATCAAACCTGGACCCTGCGATCAGCAGGCCAAGGCTCTATCCACTGAGCCAAACTGGCAAGGGCAGGATATGACATTTCTTAGCCCCTCCAGCAGTGGATGTGCGTTTTTTCCTCCAGGAGTGAGGTGGAAAAACCCTAGATCACCTTCTTGGATTCTTATTACACAAGTTACCAAGAACACTGTGAGTGGCGTACTGGGAGCTTATTCAATGAGCAGTCAGAAAAGGTGTTTACTCTGGAGCTCACATGCAGGGGTGGGACTACTGGCATGCCCCGGCTGGCAGGACCTGTTCTCTTCAGGCCTGCTCACCGCTACAGTGGCTGGCAGGCAGGCCCTGTTCTTTGCGAACAGGCCCTGTTCTCTGCTCTATGTGGGCCTGCTCACTGCAGCTGGCAGGCAGGCCCTGCTCCCTGCTCTCTGCAGGCCTGCTCCGCTCTGCTCTCTGCGGGCCCTGCTTTCTGTGGGCCTACACCATCCATGGCTTACCTCACCATGCAGCAGTCCCCTCCCGCCCACCTGCACGCACAGCTTCCTCCTGAGTGGTCATGACTGTTACGGCATCTCAGCTAATTTGCATATTACCTCTTTATGTATATAGATGTTCCACATATGGGAAGAAAAGTGTTTCAAAATAGGAAAAATAATGAAAGGTTTTCCTATCATAATGTACTCCTAAAATGCAGAGAATTTCATTCTATTCTTCTTAGAAAAATTCTACACGTTTAGTGAATAAAAAGAATAGAAAATAGAAAAAAGAAGGAAAAATAATTTCATGATCTATCACCAAGAGATACATGTGTGTTTTTTTAACAAAATGGACTTAACAACAATATTTTATCCTGTTTTTTTTTTTTGTCACAATATATTTAGAATATCATTTTAAAGTATCATCATATTTATCTAAAAAGGCAGCTACAAAGCAGGAGAAAATATTTGGAAACTATCTATCTGATAAGGGACTAAGATCCAAAATATATAAGGAACTCATATAGATCAATAGCAAAAAATAATCAAATTACAAAATGGGCAAAGTGCCCAGCCAGAGTGGCTTAGTGTTAGAATATTGACCTATTAACCAGGAGGGCATGGTTCGGGTCCTGGTCAGGACACATGCCTGGGTTTCCAGCTCAATCCCCAGTGTGAGGCTTGCAGGAGGCAGCCAATCAATGATTCTCTCTAATCATTGATGTTTCTCTCTGTCTCTCCCTCTCCCTTTTTTCTCTAAAATCAGTAAAAATATTTAAACAAAACCAAAATGGGCAAAGTACTTAAATAGACATTTTTCCAGAGAAGATACACAATTACATGAAAAGATGGTCAATATCACTAATCCTCGGGGAAATGTAAATCAAAACCACAGTGAGATATCCCCCTCACACCTGTTAGAATGGCTATTATTGAAAAGATAAAGAGACAATGAGTGTTGGCAAGGACATGGAGAAAGAAGAACCTTTGTACACTGTTGTTGGGATTGTAAATCGGTGTAGCCACTGTAGAAAATAGTTTGGACGTTCCTCAAAAAAATTATAAATGGAACTACCAGATGACTCAGCAATTCTTCTGGATATATATCTGAAAGAAATAAAATCACTATCTTGAAGAGATATAAACACTTGCAGCATTATTTACAATAGCCAAGACATGGAAACAACTTAAGTGTCCATCAACAATGAATAAAGAAAATGTGTTATGTACTACTATATGAAATGGAATATTATTCAGCCATAAAAAGAAGTAAATGGATGGACCTTGAGGGTGTCATGCTAACTGAAATAGGTTAAACAGAGAAACAAAAATATTGTATTATGTCACTTATATGTGGAATCTAAAAAAGCCAAACTTAAAGAAATAAAGAATAAAATGGTGGTTGCCAGAGACCAGGAGTGGGGAAAAGAGGGAGGTGTTGGTCAAAGGGTACAAAGTTCTAGCTGTAAGATGAATAAGTTCTGGGAATCTAATGTATAGCATGGTGACTATAATTAACAACATTATATTACACTAGAGGCCTGGTGAATGAAATTTGTGCACACAGAGGGGGGGGTCCCTCTGCAGTCCGGGAGCCCTCAGGGGATGTGCCCTCTTGCAGTCCCTCAGGGGATGTCTGACTGACGGCTGGGGAGTGGGCCTAAACTGGCAGTCAGGCATCCTTAGCACTGCCACAGAGGTGGGAGAAGCTCCTGCCACCGCCGCTGTGCTCGCCTGCCATGAGCCCAGCTTCTGGCTGAGCAGTGCTCCTCCTGTGGGAGAGCACTGACCACCAGGGGACAGCTCCTCCATTGAGCATCTGCCCCCTGGTGGTCAGTGCACATCATAGCAACTAGTTAATTTGCATATTAGCCTTTTTTATATAGGATAGTACTTGAAAGTTGTTAAGAGAGTAAATCTTAAAAATGTCACCAACACAAAACAAAAATGATAACCATATGAGGACTAGAGATGTTAACTATTGTGGTAGTTATTTGGCAATAAATGTGTGAATCAAATCATCATGTTATACACAATAAACTCACATGTGTTGTGTTCATAATATCTCAATAAGGATAAAGAAGAATCATCCTATCTAATAAAGAGGGAATATGCTAATTGACCCTCACATCATCACAAAGATGGCGGCACCCACAGCCAATAAGGAGGGAAAATGCTAATTGACTGCCCCATCCTCAAAGATGGCGGTGCCCACAGCCACAAGATGGTGGCGCCCAGTCCCCTCAGCCCCACCGGGGATGCAGGTCTTGCTGCATGTCTGCCTCCAGAGTCCCCCAGTCCCCTCAGCCCACCAGCCTCCCAGGGCTGACCCAAGGTGCAGGAAAGCCTTGGATGGCAGCTGCCCAACTGATGCCTGAGGCACAGACAAGCTTCGGATGGCGGCTGTCCAGCCGCCCAGGGCTGGCCCAAGGCTTAGGTAACCAGGGCTGTCCGAGGCTTGTGCTGCCGGCAGTAGCAGCAGCAGAGGTGTGATGGGGGCGGCGCCTTCCCCTGATCATCAGGTCACCTCCTGTCCCGGACTGTGAGTGGGGGCACCCTGGGCTGAGGGGCCCCCCTCTAGTGAATGAGTTTTCATGCACTGGGCCTTTAGTTCTTTTATAACATTACTAGAGGCCTGGTGCACGAATTTGTGCACGGGTGGGGTCCCTCGGCATGGTCTGCGGGGATTGGACCAAAACTGGCTGTCCAGCGACGCCTGCCACTCCTGCCTGAAGCTCCCAGTCATCCTGGCCCCCCTGTGTCTGCCATGGGCTCACGCTCAGTCAGTCCTGATTGGGAGAGGTAGCGTTCGCCAGCAGTGAGCCCTGCATCTGGCGCCCATCCTGGGCAGAGGGGGTAATCTGGGACATGATAGGACCTCTGAGCGGGCGGTGAGACGCCCTTGCTGGCATGAAATCTGGATCCGTCCTGCTGACGTTTGCACAGGTTGTTGGGAGCCACCTGGCGGCTGCTTTTATATCATTTTTTCATTGCTGAGTGTCTAAGGAGGGGAAGCGACCGTGGTGCCTGAGACCAACTTCCAGGAAGCCAGCGGCGCTGTCGGGATCATGCCGGTGGTGCCGGTCCGTCAGTGCCTGGCCCATTCTCCAGAGATTGGAACTGCAAGACTACTGAGGGTGTGAGTGGCTGCCCCCAGGCTGGTGGGCCGCCTGGATGGGTGGGTCAGCTGAGCATCACTCCCGCTGTTGGAGCGCACTGACCACCAGGGGGCAGCTCCTGCATTGAGCATCTTCCCCCTGATGATCAGTGTGCATCATAGCAACTGGTCAACCGGACATTCGGTTGTTCGATCGCTTAGGCTTTTATATATAGATATATGCATCTTCTTAATGCTGAATGAATCAAAATATTCTGTTTAATCAATAACTTGCTGTTAAATTTTAGGTGGGTTTATTGTTACTGTGTACATCTGGATGACTTTTGTCTCCAAGAACTCAAGTTAGGCAAAACTTCACAGGTGAAGGTTACAGTAATCCACATGAATGCCTCCACTTCAGACACCAGCCACAAGTTTGGGGCTCTCCCATCACCCACACTTTTGACCTGCTGGCTACAAATTTGTGAGTTCCAACGAACTCTTCAGGTTCTATAATTCCTAGAATACCTTACAGAACTCAGGAAAGGGCTATTATTTTTTACAATTTTATTATAGAGAAAAAATACAAATCAGAACCTGGAAAAGGGAGCGAGGCCTAGAACCAAATCTGGAAGTGCTCCAAACAAGAATCTCTGTGACCCTCAAGAACACATTATCCTCCCAGTACATCAGTGTGTGACAATGCACAGGTTATTGCTGAACAGGGAAGTTTATTTGGAATTTCATTACATAGGCATGATTGATTGTCATGGAGTTTAACTTCATCTCTTTCCCCTTTTCACCCCTGGAAGTCAGACTTATTGCACAAGGCTCCAAGTCATAACCTTAAACACATGGTTGAAGTTTCTGACTTGTCCAGCCCTGATTCTAAGTCATCTCATTAGTATAAGTTATCCAGGCTCCTTCCCTGAGTAATATGCTCTCCTATCACTTGGGAAACTCCAAGAATTTTAAGGTTACCTTTTAGAAACCAGCTTTAAGGATTAGCCAAATTCTTTATTACTAGAGGTCCAGTGCACAAAATTCATGCATGGGGGAGGGACCCCTCTCACAGTCTGGGACCCCTCAGGGGATGTCCAACTGCCAGGCAGGGATCGGGCCTAAGCAAGCAATAAGACATCCCTCTCGTAGTCTGGGACCCCTTGGGGGATGTGGCAGTGTACCAAGCAACAGGCAGCCAGGAAGGAGCCCGAATTGGGGCCGGGCACCACACCACTCACATTCATCTCGGTCCACTGCACCTGCTGCTGCAGAGTTGGGAGAGGCTCCCACCATGGGTGCTGCACTCACCAGCTGTGAGCCCGGCTTCTGGCTGAGCAGCACTCCCCCTGTGGGAGCACACTGACCACCAGGGGGCAGCTCCTGCATTGAGCGCCTGCCCCCTGGTGGCCAGTGAGCATCATAGCAACCATTCGTCTATTCGTTCCACCATAATGGTCACTTAGGCTTTTATTTTATAGACTAGAGGCCCGGTGCATGAAATTCATGCATGGGGGGGGGGTTCCTCAGCCCGGCCTGCACCCTCTCCTATCTGGGACCCCTTGGGGGATGTCTGATTGCCAGTTTAGGCCTGATCCCACAGTCAGACATCCCTCTCACAATCCAGGACTGCTGACTCCTAACCACTCACCTGCCTTTCTGCCTGATCGCCCCTAACCACCTCTGCCTGCCTGTCTGATCATCCCTAACTACTCTCGCCTGCTGACCTGATCACCCCTAACTGCCTCTGACTCAGCTCCCACCACTGTGGCTTTGTCCAGAAAGACATCCGGAAGATATCTGGTCTATCTGGTCTAATTAGCATATTACCCTTTTATTAGTATAGATACTGAACCTCAACTAGAAAATTAAGTTTATCACACTCCTCTATTCTTAGCTCATTATCCTAACCAATAACTGGCCAATTCATCTTTTTAATTTTAATTTTTATTATACACCTAATCTTATTACTACCTCCTTTTCCCATTGCACTTACTCCAATATTTGTTATATATCCTAAGACATATATTCATCATTATAAAATAGTTATTAATTTATATAAATGGCATATTGTTAAAGATTCTATTCTTGAACCTTATCCTGAGCATCATTGTTTTATAGCTATATATATATGGTTGTATGTTTATACAGTTAATGGCTTTTAATGACTCTGTAGTATTACATAGTGTTCATTCAATTCTATTTACTTATTTATTCCTGGAGTCAGAGATAATTGAATTTGGCTCTAATTTCCTTTTTTCCAAAAGCCATTTTGGGCTGAACATATTCCTATATGTCCCTTTAAGGATCTATGCAAAAGTATATACCCGTGAATGGGATTGCATATTGCAGATTGTTGCAATACCACTAAATCTATCCAGATTGCACTCTAGAACAGTTGAACCAGTGATATAGGAAGGTCCCTATTTCTGTACTTAAAAATTCTTAATATTATTTAATTTTTTAAGTTTTACAATTTGATAGTTGCTAAGTTGCATTTTTAAAAAATAAATCTTTATTGTTCAGATTATTACAGTTGTTCCTCTTTTTCCCCCATAGCTCACCTCCACCCAGTTCCCACCCCACCCTCTGCCCTTAACCCCCCCTCCACTGTCCTCATCCATAGGTGTACAATTTTTGTCCAGTCCCTTCCCGCACCCCCCACTCCCCCTTCCCCCCTGAGAATTGTCAGTCCACTCCCTTTCTAAGCCCCTGATTCTATTATATTCACCAGTTTATTCTGTTCATCAGATTTTTTTATTCACTTGATTTTTAGATTCACTTGTTGATATATATGCATTTGTTGTTCATAATTTTTATCTTTACCTTTTTCTTCTTCTTCCTCTTCTTAAAGAGTACCCTTCAGCATTTCATATAATACTGGTTTGGCAGTGATGAACTCCTTTAGCTTTTTCTTATCTGTGAAGCTCTTTATCTGACCTTAAATTCTGAATGATAGCTTTGCTGGGTAGAGTAATCTTGGTTGTAGGTTCTTGCTATTCATCACTTTGAATATTTCTTGCCACTCCCTACTGGCCTGCATAGTTTCTGTGGGGAAATCATCTGACAGAATGGGTACTCCCTTATAGGTAACTGTTTTTCTCTTGCTGCTTTTAATATTCTCTCTTTGTCTTTTGCTCTTGGCACTTTAATTATTATGTGTCTTGGTTTGGTCCTCTTTGGATTTCTTTTGTTTGGGTTTCTCTGCGTTTCCTGGACTTGTAAGTCTATTTCTTTCACCAAGTAGGGGATGTTTTCTGTCATTATTTCTTCAAAATAGGTTTTCAATATCTTGCTCTCTCTCTTCTTCTGGCACCCCCATAATGCCGATGTTGGTACACTTGAAGTTGTCCCAGAGGCTTCTTACACTATCTTCATATTTACTTATTCTTTTTTTTTCTTTTTGCTTTTCCAGTTGGGTGTTTTTTGCTTCTTTGTATTTCAAATCTTTGACTTGATTCTTGTGATCCTCTAGTCTGCTGTTGGATCTCTGTATATTATTCTTTATTTAAGTCATTGTACGCTTAATTTCTAGTTGATCCTTTTTCATATCTTTAAGGGTCTCACTAAATTTGTCGGTGGTTTCTAGAAGATTCTTGAAAAACCTTATAACCGTGGTTTTGAACTCTATATCCAGTAGTTTGCTTTCCTCCATTTCTGTCACTTGTGACCTGTTTCTTTGTCTCCGCATTTTGGCTGCTTCCCACAGTTGATAGAGTGGCTTTGTGTGCTAGGTGTCCTATGGGGCCCAGTGGCTCAGCCTCCCCAATTACCTGAGGTGGACACTCTTGGTGCACCCCTTTGTGGGTTGTGTGCACAGTCTTGTTGTAGTTAAGCCTTGATTGTTGTTGGTATCACTGGGAGGAATTGACCTCCAGGCCAATTGGCTGTGAGGATCAGTTGTGTCTATGATGGGAGAACTTCTATGCTGGAGACACCCTTATGGAGCAGGACTTGCTTCAGTGGGGCTTCGGTGCTCACTGTGTCTGCCCCCTGAGTGTGTCCCTTATGGATCTGAGGAGTTGTAATCTGGATGGTCCCACTCTGACCACTGGGTACACTGGCTCTTGGATCTCCAAGGAGGTGCAAATTTAGCTCTGCCTGAGGCCACCCAGCAGGAGCTACAGAGAGATCTGCAGGTTCCTCTTCTTTGTTTGGGATTTGGAGGTGCCAAGATGAGGTCCAGCTATGAAGCAATGCAGGCTGCTGTGGAGCCTTGGGCCTTCTTTTGGAAGTTCTGGCGCTCTCTGACCTAGCTGCAGTTTATTAGGTAATTTTAGATCACAAAGGGCCAGGTCATTCATATGCAAAAGCCTCTGTGCATAGCTGGGGTGGGGTTGCAAATTGGGTGGAGTGGGGTCTCAGGGCATCAACAGAGTGGCGCAAACAGCAATGGCTGACCTTCAGCCCTGCCCTAAGAGGCCCCCAGGTCTCAGTGTCCCGCAGTAATCACTGCAAGCACCTCTGAGAGAGAGAGCTGTCCTTGTGTTCTGGCCCGATGCCAGACAGTCCAGTTTCCCCTCCTATGAGTCTGGGTCCCCAGAGTCTCACCCGGAACTGGAGTTCAGTCTCCCTCGCGATTGAAAAAGACAACCGCGTCTTCAGTTGCCAGTCTTTTCCGCATGCATGCCTCCACACTTTACATCCGCACCGCCTCTGAGTCTCAGTGTGCTTTTCTCTTCCTTTCTAGTTGTAGAATTTCCACTCAGCCAGCCTTCCTGTGGTTCTGGATGATGTCTGTTTTGTCTTTTAGTTGTAGTTTTGAAGTGGTTGTGCGAGTCAGCAAGTTCAGGTGTTTACCCTATGCCACCATCTTGGTTTCTCCACAAAGTGGCATTTTACCATTATTGTAATTTGTATGTTTTTTTCAATTATTTCATTGTTGAAAATATTACAAATGTGTCTTTTTTTGTTACTGTTGAATTAAAACATCTTTTTATATTCTTGTTATCCATTTATTGTTCTTATTTTATGAATTGCCAATTCATACCTTTTGCCCATTTTTGGACTAAATTTGTTCCTTGCAGACAATTCTTTGTATTTTTTATGTATTTACCTGTTGGTGTTTTTATACATTATTACTATCATTCTCCTATCAACAACCATCTGTTACTTTTGTTTAAGGTGTCTTGCATTAAACAAAGATCTTTAATTTGAGTTAAATCAACTATTTTTTTCTTTTTTATGATTTGTACTTTTGTAAGCTTCTATAAAAACATTTTTTATAGAAGAATAAGGTATTTATAGAAAATAGGGTATTTTCTTCTATTGATTTTATATTTTTCTTTTTTCACATTTAGGTCTTTTATTCATAGAGTATACCTTGGTGAAAGATGGAATAAAAGGATTCAAACTTTCCTTCCTATTTAGTATGCCAGTTTTTCCAATATTAACTTCTAAATAAATTATTCTCTTCCCATTGGTTTGTGTTACATATTAATTCCCATTTATATAAGTATATTTCTAAATCCTCTAATTCTGTTTTTTATCTATTCTGTCCAGTATTGCAGCTATAATTATATTATGTTTCATTATTTGAGGGTAAGTTGTGATCAATTTATATTCCTTCAAATTATTTGCCCACAAATATCTGACTCATCATTTTATTATAGGTTAATTTGCTATTGTAAAAATGTTATTATTTAGTATATTTTCTAGTTAGTTATTATTATTGCCATAGAAGAAAGCTATTGATTTTTGTTAGCTGATCTTGTATTCAACAAGTTTGGTCAATTTTCTCATTAGAAACCGTAGCTTCTCTATTGATCTCTTGGTTTATCTACATAGCTGAGCATACTACCATTTTCCCCTTCCAATTGTATATTACTGATGATGCTATACTAAATATACTGAAAGCTAAATGTGTAAACAAAATCTTATTTTTTTCATAGGGTACATTCATAGAAGTGAATTTTCTGGTTAAAAAGAGAGTTTGTTTTGCCCTGGCTGAGTGGCTCAATCCTTTGGAGTGTTGTCCCATACACCAAAAGATTGCTGGTTCAAGTCCAGTCAGGGCACATATCTAGGTTGAGAGTTCAATTCCTGGTTGGGTTGCTTACAGGAGGCAACCAATAAATGTTTCTCTCTCACATACATGTTTCTCCCTCTCTCTCTCACCTCTCTCAAATCAATAAATATATCCTAGAGTGAGGATTAAAAAAATAGAGTTTGTTTCTTTTAAGGCTTTTAAAAGGTATTATTAAAATTTATATAATAAATTTATAATAAAACTTTAGTGACCTTCAGAGGACAAAACAGTGCAGCGCCAGGTCTTAAAGATGAAAGAGCAAACAATGACTGTCAAGCATTCTATCTTAAAGTTAGGAAAGGGAATCTGATGTATTTATAGGTAGAGTAAATGGAAAATGAAGAGGAAAAGGTTAAAGATACAAAGGGAAAAGGATAATGGAACAGAGCCTATAAGGATGTAGGTGGTATTGGAATAAAGATGTAAGGAAAGGGTTTAACTTCAAAAAGGAGGAGGGGGCACATTTTATTCAGAGCAGAAGAATTATTTGTGAATAAATTATCTTTTACAAATAGGGTTAACAGTATTTTGTAATGCAAAAGAAATAGACCTACTAAATAATTTTAGATTGAGAGCATCCTCCAATTGGTCCATCCTGTCTCAGATATATCAGTAAATAGTAAGTTTAAAAAGTGTCAGTGACAAAAGATGAAAGGTTATTTTTCCTTTCATTAGTACCATTTGAATGTATAATATTAATTTTGCTACACATTTGAGTCATAGAATTGCTAGTATATAAATAAGGCTATCTCCTTCCACAATCCCAGGTTATAAATTAAGTCCAAAGACTTTAGGGCAGACTCTGATCATTGACTGATAGAGTTCTATGATGTTCTACACTGTAAATTTACTCCAGTTATAAAACTAGCTACCACATCCTACCATCCTCTGAAGCTCATTTTTTGTTTGTTTGTTTGTTTTTGTAGTAGTACATCTAGCCTTTGTCATAACCTGTAATCAATCCTAGAAGATCAATATTTGACCTCATACTCTGAATCAGTCAATGATCTGCTCAGTTGCAAAACCACAGATGGAAACAGCTATGTAACCACACTATGCTATTATTCTTCTCTAGACTACACAAAATTCTATACTTTGTAGAAGGTGAAGGGGCTAGCTAGTTGACTTGTTCAACACACATAATTAATGTGCCCCCATTCAGTGGGCAGAGTTAGTTCACTTGCTAATATGTCAGAAAGAGTAGTGGGTAAAGGCAACTGGAGCAGGAACAGAGTGGGCACTCTGATGATTGAGGGTTAGCAAATGAGACAATGCCATAACATGATAGAACTCAATATGTATAAGAAAGGACTGGGTGACTACAATAGAGAAAAGGAAATGTCTAAGAATAAACCATCTACTTAAATACTGCTTAGGCATTTATGATAAGGTTGGAGATTATTTTCAGTCTTGTGAAAGACACGCTTTCACCTGGATATGCTGATGAACTCTAAGCTTGAGTATTTTGATGGAAAGTAAAATTAGGTAACAATTTACTAAGCCTGAGATTTATAAATTTAAAAATACTAAGTGATATAATACTATATCCCTCTTCCATATCTCTTTAAAATTTTGTGCTTTTCTTTAACTTAAGCTTTAAATGCACTCAAACATTTTATATTCATAAGATAAAGCTTTCTGTTTCTGGAATAAGAGCAGATGGTACCATACCTTCAACTGCTTTTAAACTCTTGCTTGATTTATAGCATAAAACTTGTCTTGGCTTTAAATGTTGCTACATCTTCTGGCCTCCCTCTGCTTCTTTAGTTTCTATTTCTTTTGCCCTGCACTGCATTGTGAATATTAAAGCTTATGATTTAACAAGAAAATTGCAAAATGTAGAAGTCATAGAAAGTTTGGAAGAATTGTAACAAAATGTTACTGAAAATTATTTCTATGCTGTGGTATTATTGGTAATTTACTTTTTTCTTTATACTTTTATGTACTTACCTTCTTTATACTTATTTAATATTTCTTGAAATAGTCATAAACTATATTATTTTTATAATAGGAAAAAATAACACTATTTACATTTTTGTAAGTATGATTACTTGTTGTGCCTGAATTATTATTTTTCTCTATAATGCTATGAAAGTCATTTTGAAAAAAGCTAGAATAATTAATTCCCACTTTTAAGGTTAATAAAAAATTGCTTTGTTTTTGTATTTATTTCAACATTTCTTGATTCCAAATGAAATTGGAGGTAAAAATAACAACAATTATGCCCACAACTGAGATTTAAGATAACCAATTTTGTTTACCTAAACCAAAATGAATTTCACACCATTCCTTCCCACCCACGCTAATATTTATGCAAACAAATCAATTAATGTCCTTTCAGTTTTATTTTTCTAGAGTGTGAGTATTGTGGTCAGCATTCCAATTTCATTAAAAAAAAAAAAAAGTATCCTGTCAGAGCAATATAGCTCTTACTCTAATTATAAACTACTGCTAATTTTCTTACTGTAGAACTTAATTTTAAAACATTTAAATTATAGAGTAAACCCATTTTGTGAAAGAGTGAAGATATTGTATTTTTCTCTCGCTACCATTCCTAAATTCAGTGGATCCGTAATATCTGAAAACAACAAGGTATTAATTTAGACATTTCCTTGCAGATAAACATATCCCATTTCTTGCCAAAAATCCACACAATTGAAATATTTCTTGTTCCTTTGCTACTCCACTCTTCCTGCATACCCAGTTTACAGGTTTTATTTCTTTTCTTTTATTTTAAGAGAAATGTATGTGTCAAAGCTACTGCTCCCTGAGAAGTAATCTAAGGCAGTAAGTGTCCCAATATGATGAATGTTCATTTCCAGGAAAGTATTATCTTTTAGAAAAAAGAATGGCTCCACTTGGCAGAGAAAGAGCATATATGGTGATCAATTTTGCATTATCCCCTGGAAAGCAATGGCTCTGATCACCTCATCCATTACCTCACAAAATTATTGCTAAGATAAAATAAGAATTTAGATGAAAGCATTCTGTAAGTTCGAAAGTGCCATGCAAATGTTTTGTTTATCTCAAATAACTTACATCAGGGCAATGTTTGAAACTGTAAAAATAGACCAGTTGCCTGACAAACCAAGTTAAATGTTTTCTTATGCTGAATAAATTCATCACAATTAGAAATATGTTGGTTTGTAAACTTTTTCATTATCTTAGTATTAGTATTCAAGAAATGTGCTAAAATGAGATGATAAAAATACATTAACCTGATTCTCTACCAGGAAATTGTGCTGTTCAGAGGGAAAATGTCATATGATAATATGACTTACTTATAATACTCTTTCATCTTTACTGTAGGTTGTTCCAGTTCACCACTAAATTTTCTATGTTTTCTTTTTCCTTTGTTTCTTTTCTACTATTTGTGTTTGATATTTGTTACTCAGATTGCATTTTTTACCATCACATTGTATTCACATTTGAAAGACTTATGAATATGGTATTTATTCATTCTTTTATTATACACTGAGTGGCCAGATTATTATGATCTCTGAACACATAATAATCTGGCCACTCAGTGTATATCCTATATAATAAAAGGCTAATATGCAAATTGTCCCCTTGACCAGGAGTTTGACCAGCAGGCAGGCCGGCCAACCGCCCATGTCCCCTCCCCCTGGCCAGGCTGGCCGGACCCCACCCATGCACAAATTCATGCACCAGGCCTCTAATATATATATAATGAGTGGCCAGATTATTCAGATTATTATGTGTTCAGAGATCATAATAATCTGGCCACTCAATGTTAACATTATAATAATTGTGCTCAAATTGATAGCAAACCCAAGTACAAGGTTTTAAGAGTGTAAAACTACTCACAACTTCCATGGACAACAGCAGTACTGATTACAAATCATTCAAACAAATGTTCTTTGATTTGGCTATTATAACCATGTCTGTTAAGGGGTTGGAAATAAAGCAAGTGATATAATTCCCTATGTATTGAAACCTTTTAGCTGGGAACAGCTTTTTAATGGCTTTTTTTTTTGCAGTCAGCAAGAAGTGTACTTTCATTCACCTAAAAGCAACAATGATGATAAGGAGAAAAAAAATGTTTCCAACTCTTGTTTTACTACATGATTTTCAAGATGGTTATGAGACTTTCATTTACAGTCTCTAACAAAGCAAATCAAGAGATACATATATTATGTACATACAGAACACAACAAAAAGTATGAAAAGAAATAAAATCACTACATCAGATAATATAACAATGTATCTGCCTAGACAAGGCCGATTTTATTCCAAATTATAAAGAATTTGCTGACAAATGTGAGGCAGTTATTCACCTTTGTGGTTCGGGTATGTGTGTGTGTGTGAGGGGGGTGGGGGCAAGGAGGATCTTCCCAGTTCAATTCAACATAATAAGTCACCTAATGATCCTAGTCTTTGTAACAAAAGAATAGCAGAAAACATAACCCTGCTCATCTATAGGATGGCTTCTCATTAATTAGACACTGCAAGATGTAATCTGAGGTCACATCTTCATCACCAACACTGGAGGATATTGGAATACAGTGTGCTGATTGTCAAATTTAGTCATATGCAGAGATTGTATTGATATTGATTCTTATAGGATTTAATAAATTTTCTTGAGTGTGTCTAGGAAACACTTGAAATTGAACTTGTACGACATCTACACTGAAGTTACATTTAAACAGGGATTGGGTTCTAAAGTCAACAAGTAAGACAAAAATCTGGTAGTCAAAATTGGTGCTGCTCTTAAACCTCTGGAGATTACATCCTTATAAAATTAAAGGCCAATAATTATTTACTTTTCATTCTCTTTGCATTTTAGTTATGGCCTCTCCTGGGATAGTGGAGATGCATTTAATCCGAAACAGGGGAAATCCTCTCTCTGTTTTTGCAGACACTGTGTAATTGGATTCATGGGATTTAAATGAATAAAATACTCTTACATTCTCTTGAACCTTATTGTGCTATGCTGAATATTTAAATATATTATTTCTCCTTTAATCATTAAGGTAACATTTTGTGAAAGGATTAATGACCCCATTTTTAGATGAGGAAATGAAAGCTAACAGAAGAGATGTAACTTCCAGGTAAGTGGCAGGGTTTGATTCAAACCATATTTATTCCACAGCTAGTACCCTTTATTCTATACTATTACCCACCCCTAGAAATATAAGAAAATATTTTAAAGTATGGCTATAACTGTAATATTAGTAATAGAGCTGAACCTCACCAGGTCATTTTAATAACTTTTAAAATGCTACACTAAAGTTCTCCTTAAAAAAAAAAAACAAAAACAGAAGCTTTAGGTGGTTTGGGTTTCTCTAGGTTAGCTTATCTATCACCCATACCCTTTAATATTTCTTTGCTCATTGTTTTTTCACTTAAGCACCCAATTTCTTTAAACCAGCATGAAAAATATTTCTATAAGAATCTTCCTAAACATTTTTTATCATATCATTGTCCTCCTCAAAAACCTTCCATAGCTCCCTATTTCCAATCTCATCAAGCTATTCTCTTGATCTTGGGTTTCCACACTCTACCATTGTAGGCATCTACTAGTATTTATTTAAATTCATTTTCTGTTCTAATTTCTCAGACACTTTGTCCACTGTAGTGAAAATTTCCTCATTTGTTTTTATTTTTCTTCCAAAATTTGTCTAAAAATGTCTATAGAATACTGAAAATATTTAAGTAGTTTGTGTGTTTTTCATGCCCCCACCCATGCATCAGCCCTTTTACCCAGAAGAGTAGTTTGATAGCAACTTTAGGTTAGTTGTAATAAACAAGAAAATTAAATATATTTTTTAGTTTTACCTCTGGTGTTTTAACTTTCTGTCTCCTTTATACTTCTATTCAGTATACTCTTCATGCTCCATGATATGTTCTTATTTCAAATCACCATCCACCAATGAAGATTAATTCATCACTGAAGCCTCATCTCAAATCTATATCCCTCATGAAGCCTATGACCAACCAGTTTCCTTATGTTTGTGTTTTATGAATTCCTATGTGGCCTCCTCTTGTCACATCATGAACTAGAGTATGTCCGATACTTCTTTAGCCCTAACATCACCTAGAAAAATTCAAAACATTTGAATATCACCAATTTATTAAAACCTATCAAGAAAACTTTCTTATGGAAAGAGTAAGTTAAATATTTACACTGAAATATTTAATCAACCTATGAAAAATAAAAATGTTATTACAATAGAATAAAAATAATATGCAGACCAGAACTGTCCAATAGGAATATAATGTGAGCCATGTAATTTTAAATCTATATTTATAAAAGCCTAAGCAACCATTATGATTGAATGACCATAACAACCAGTCGACCAGTCGCTATGACACACACTGACCACAGGGGGGCAGATGCTCAATGCAGGAGCTGCCCCTGGTGGTCAGTGCATTCCCACAGCCAACCTCCCATGGCCCCCACCCCTGCTAGCCAGCCCCTCAATCAGCTCTGGTGGGAGGCCGGTCAACCTCCTGCAGTCCCTCCCCCTCCTGCCAGTCAGCCAACCTCTCATGGTCCATCCCCCCAGCTAGCCACCCCCCGATAGGCCTTGATCACCAGACAGGCCGAGGGACCCCACCCATGCACAAATTCATGCCCCGGACCTCTAGTTTTATAATAACAAAATTTTTAAAAGTAAGAAGTTATATTAGTTTCCTATTACTGCTTTAATACACTAGCATAAACTTAATGACTTAAAACAACACAAATCATAATTTTTTTAATCATTCTTGAGGTTAAACATCTGAGATGAGTCTCACAGTGCTAAAATCAAGGTATTGATAGAGATGGAACCTTCTAGAAGGTCTGAGGGAAGCATTTGTTTCCTTGCCTTTTCAGCTTCTAGAGTACTAGAATTCCTTGTCTCTTCTTATCTCACATAGGTCTGTCTTCTTGCTTCCTTGATCATATCTCTTACTACTTATTATGATCTCCTGCTGCTTTCTTATAATGGACTCTTTCAATTATATCAGGCCCACTGGGATAATCCAGGATATTATTTCCATCTCAAGGTTATTTTACAAATGGCCAACATATATATGAAAAGATGATCAAACTCACTAGCTGTAATGCAAATCAAACTACAGTGAGATACTACCTAACACCTATTAGCATGGCTGTTATCAAACAAGACAGGTAATAAATGTTAGAGAGGTTGTAGAGAAAAGGAACCCTCATTCAATGCTGGTAGGAATGCAAAATGGTACAGCACTATGCAAGAGAGTATAGAGGTTCCTCAAAAAATTAAGAATAAAGTTGCTATATAACCCAGCACCAACCCCTCTTCTGGATATCTACCCAAAAAATCTGAAAACATTTATTTCCAAAGATATATGCACCCCTATGTTCATTGCAGCATTATTCACAATGGCCAACATTGGAACAACTGAAGTGCCCTACAATAGAAAATTGGATAAAGAAGATATGGTACATATATATTATGGAACACTACTCAGCCATAAGAAAAGATGAAATACTGCCATTTGTAACATGAATGGACCTTGAAAATATCATGCTAAGCAAAACAAGTCAGTCAGAATAAATGCTAAGAACTGTATGATTTCCCACATATGTGGGATATAAAACTGAAACTGATAGACACAGACAATAGTGTGGTGGTTACCAGAGGGAAGGGGGTAGGTGTAGTAAGGGGTAAAAGGTGCCAAATACATGGTGATGAAAGATGATCTGACTTTGGGTAGTAGGCACAGAGTGCAATATACACATCATGTATATTGGGCGGGGTGGGGGGAGAATTATATATATATATATATATATATATATATATATATATATATATATTATATATTGAAACCTATATAATCTTATTAACCAATATCACTCTAATAAATTTAATTTAAAAATAATTTTTAAAAAGATTCTTATTTTAATTACATTAGTGAAGTCCATTTCCATGTAAAGTAATATTCACAAGTTCCTGGGACTAGGACCTAGACATTTTTGGATGCTGTTATTCAGCCTATCACAAAAAAAACTAACAAATTAACTTAATTTTAATAACATATTTTATTTAACCCAACATATCCAAATAATATTATTTCAACCTGCAATCAATATAAAAATTTTACACTGTTTTTGTTTTTAATTTTAATTTGGTTAAAATTAAATAAAAGGTGGAGGTCACTTTCTTAGTGGCACTAACTATATTTCAAGAGCTCAATAGTCATGTGTGATTAATGGCTACATATATGGATGATAAATACTTTCTATGAAGGTTATATTACTGCGACATTAGAGTGACCACTGTCTACACAAGACTGCCTTCACTTCTGATGCTAACCTTTATAGTAATTGTTTTGGTTTATTACTGAGAAAAGATACAGATTTATATCAGGCAAGGGAAGAAATACATATAACAGAATCTGGAGAAGTACCAATATGGAGTTGTCATTGTCCTTTTCCTGTGAAGTCATAACAATATTGATATTACAAAATCGAGGTGTGACAGTGCACATGGAGTACTGCTACCCAGGGGAGCTTAATCAAGCCTTGGTATCGACATTTCCCTAGAGCTCCATCAGATAGACATGACTGATTGCCCACGTGGCCGATATCAGTTTTTCTGCCACAATACAGATGGAGATACATGGCCCCCAGAAGGAGGCATTAATTATAACACCATCTTTCAATTAGACCTATTTTGTAGGAGGGAGGGAAAGTGGTCAGAGGTCCCTTATGTACAGGCCTTCTTTGCACTGCGAGATAATCAGAAGTTATGCCAGCAGTGTAAACCTAATCTTGCAATTTTAGCTGCTTTGACTCATGTGGGTCCCTGGGAACCACCTGCTTCTGAGAGGGTACAGGCTTCCCTACAGGCTCCCCTTGAACCCTCAAGCTTACTGTACCCAGGCCCCCTGATTTGTGAAGTTCTATCCAAAGAAGGCCGAGGGTCCACAACACTGACTCCTGCATCACTTTACCCTCTTCAAGCTATGGCAGGTGGAGCATATGGCCCTACATGGATCCAGGTCCCCTTCTCCCTGCAAGACCTAAAACAGATTAATACAGAACTAGGGAAGTTCTCAGATGATCCTGATAAATACTAGATGTCTCCCAGGGTTTTACCCAGACATTTGACCTGTCTTGGAAGAATGTATTGCAATTTTAGACCAGATCCTGCCACCCTCATAGAAAATGGTGGCCTTAGACACTGCCTATAATTTTGGTAATGAATATTGCATGACTCACTGGAGGGAAGACCTGAGTGAGGAGGAAAAAGCCCACTGCCTCACCAGAAGGCAAGCGGTTCCTATCCAGGATCCTGGTTGGGATCCAGATACTGCCTTAAGGGATTGGGTTCATAAATACTTCCAAGTCTGTGTTCTCTAGTCTAAACCACTCCAAGCTGTCATCTAATAATTCCAAGGAAGGAAGAAAACGCCTCAATCTTTATGGAGCTGCTCAGTGTATTGACAAAATACACTTCCATGTCCCCAGATTCCTTTGAGGGCCAACTCATTTTAAAGGATAAATTTGTTATTCAATCATCCCCAGATACTAGGAGAAATTTATAGAAATTGGCAATCAGCCCCTAGAGAAGGTTGCCACTTTGGTCTTTTACTAGTATAATAGGGACCATTGGGAGGCTGAGGAAAAGGAGGCAAGAGACAAGAGGAAGGCAGCAGCTCTAGTCACAGCACTTCAGGAAGCAAATATCAGAAGTCAGTAAATATCTGAGGCTGTAGTGTAGAACCCCTGTTGCCACATGCTATAGCTGTGGCCAACGGGGACATATCCGAAGGGATTATCCTCAGGGAAAGATAAAGCTACTTCAGCCTTGTCTCATCTGCAAGGGGCATCACTGACCAAAGGGGTGAAGGCCCCTGGAGACGGATCCACCATCCCAAATGTTTCAACAGCAGGATTGATGGGTCCCAGGGCTGTTTTACCTGGCTCTGACATGGTCGATCAACTCCAGACAGAAGCCCTGGGTAGCCCTGACCATTGAGGGAAAGGAAATTGACTTCCTCCTTGACACTGGAGCCATCTTCTCTGTCCTCCTCTCCAATCCCAGCCTCCGCTCCTCCCATAGAGCGACTGTAAGATGTGTGTCTGAGAAGCCAGTAACTAGGCATTTTTCACAGCCTTTGAGTTGCAATTGGGACAACCTGTTTTTCTCACATGCCTTCCTGATCATCCCAGAAAGCCCAACTCCCTTGCTAGGACAAGTCATTTTAGCCCCCTTCAGAAACTACCATAGGTAAAATGCCAGAATGAGTACTCTGTCTCCCCCTGGTGGAGACGAAGATTGATCTTGAGTTATGGGCCACCAAAGGGAAAGTTTGCAGAGTGGTTGGGGCAATCCCTGCTCGGATACACTTCAGGGATTCAGCCTGCTTCCCACATCAGAAACAGTACCCCCTCGAGCCAGAGGCAAGGAAGGGATTACAGGCTATAACAGACAACTTAAAAGACACAAGCTTGTTGAAACCCTGTAATAGCCCATGTAGCACTCCTTTTCTGGGAATCCAAAAGCCCAATGGAGAATGGAAGCTTGTCCAAAAGCCTCAGTTTAATAAATGAGGCAGTAATCTTTGTACATCCTGTAGTCCCCAATCTTTATGCCTTATAATCCCAGATTTCAGAAGACACTGAGTGGTTTACAGTATTGGACCATAAAGATACCTTCTTTTGCATACCCTTATATACTGACTCTCAATTTCTCTTTGCATTCGAAGACCTCCTGACCAGTCAACACAAATGACTAGGACTGAGGACTGTTTTGCCCCAGGGGTTCAGGGATAGCCCTCATCTGTTTGGTTAAGCATTGGCTCAGGATTTGTGTCAGTTTGACCACCTGCAGACCAAAGTTATAAAATATGTTTATGATATCCTGCTCTGTGCTCCTTCAGAGGAAGTTTCTCAAGAAAGTATGAGAGCTTTACTTATTTTCCCAGCAGAAAGAGGATATAAGGTCTCAAGAACTAAGGCACAACTTTGTCAGACATCTGTGACATATCTGGGCCTAGTTTAGACTAAAGGAACTAGGGCACTAGGAGAGGACAGAATCAAGCCTATTTATTCCTTTCCCCTGCCCCACACTCTGAAACAGATGAGAGGTTTTGGGGGCATAACAGGATTTTGCAGACTATGGTTACTAGGGTATGGGAGATAGCTGTCCCCTATACCAAATTATTAAGGTTGCCCAGAAGGAGATTCCAGCCATACATCAATGGGAGCCGACAGCCAAACTGGCATTTCAGTGTTCCACTAATGGCCCAATTGCTGGCTATGCCTCCATAGCCTATAGAGGCCAAGAATCAATATTGCTAAAATTTAGGATCCTAGAAAGAAGGGAGGTGGCTAATCTTATTCTGATTAGACTACCTCTTACTTTCACTAATTCCCTCATTCCCATACTACCTTTGATCACTAGGTTGTCCTATCTGTGGACAGCACCTATAATCAGACCAGGGATCATTTCTGCTCCAGTCCTCCGGTGTTTAGGTTCATAGGATCTGGTCTGGGTTATTGCTGTAAAATTGCTCAATGAGCTATCTGCTCCTTTTCTAACAGGACGACATACACGAGAACTTGTGATGGGTCCACTGTGTCTGCCATTAATGGCACTACAAATTGCACTATAATAAATATTAATTCCTGTAACTTCACTGAACAAGGGATCAAATACCATCAGTTTAGTTGATGGTTTCATAACTCAATCAGACCCTGTGAATTTTTTGTGAATCCCTCAAGTACCAAAAATCAAACTGGCCTGGACAGATTTTCTATTTGTTTGCTCCCCAACACTTCCATCCCCAATTCCTCAGGACTTTTATGCTTACCAAAGGGATACTTACTTATTCATATGGGGAAATAATTCTGCCTGGGAATGCAGTTACTATATCCTCAGAAATCCTCCAGTTATTGCACAATTGGACAGATAAAACTAAATGAATCCTCAGTCTTTGTTCTAAACAATACCCAGTTACAGATTTATTAAGATCATCATTCCTTGGGGACATTAGTTAGGCCCAAGTGCGAGAGCATAACCCTGATTGCCATAGGAATTACAACACTAGTGGCAGCCCTTGCAGGCATGACCACAGGGATCATTCTTAACTCAGTCTTCCTTGCTAACCTAACAATCTCTATTTCACAAGATAGCTAAGATACAGGATTGAATTTCAAAAGCATGCAGAGGTCACTATATTCCCTAGCTCACATGGTTCTAGATCATAGAATGGCCCTAGACTACCTCCTCGCTGAGCAGGGTAGCGTCTGTGCTATTGCCAATTCCTCCTGATATATATATATATATATATATATATATATATATATATATATATATATGTATAAACAGCTCGTTGAACACAGGCTATTCTTTTTTTAAAATTGTTTATTCTTAAAAGTATTACATAAGTCTCCTTTTCCCCCACATTGACCTCTCCCCACCCTTCCCCACCCCCAGCACATGCCCCCCCCCCAAGTCTGTATCCATTGGTTATGCTCATTCATATGCATGCATACAAGTCCTTTGGTTAATCTCTAACTCCCAAACCCCCCGCCTTCCCTCATAGTTTGGACAGTCTGTTCAATGCTTCAGTGACTGGTTTTATTTTTCTCATCAGTTTATGTTGTTCATTATATTCCACAAATGAGTGAGATCATGTGATATTTATCTTTCTCTGACTGACTTATTTAGCTTAGCATAATGCTCTCCAGTTCCATCAACACTGTTGCAAATGCTAAGAATTCCTTTTTTTACAGCAGTGTAGTATTCCATTGTGTAGATGTACTACAGTTGTCTAATCCACTCATCTGCTGATGGGCACTTAGGCTGTTTCCAAATCTTAGCTATTGTAAATTGTGCTGCTATGAACATAAGGGTGCATATATCCTTTCTGATTGGTGTTTCTGTTTTCTTGGGTAATATTCCTAGAAGTGGGATTCCTGGGTCAAATGGAAGTTCCATTTTCACTTTTTGAGGAAACATCATACTGTTTTCCACAGTGGCTGCACCAGTCTGCATTCCCACCAGCAATGCATGAGGGCTCCTTTCCTCAGCTTACCAAAGGGATACTTACTTATTCATATGGGGAAATAATAATTTCTATAGCACTAGTCATTTGTTGATTTGTTGACGATAGCCATTCGGACAGGTGTGAGATGGATTCTCATTTCTGTTTTGGTTTGCATCTCTCAGATGATTAGTGACTTTGAGCATGTTTTCATATGTCTCTTGGCTTTCTGTATGTCCTCTTTAGGTGTCTATTTAGGTTCTTTGCTCATTTTTTGTTTGTATTGTTTATCTTCCTTTTGTTAACTTGTATGAGCTCCCTATAAATTTTGGAGATTAAATCCTCATCGGATATAACATTGGCAAATATGTTCTCCCAAGCAGTGGGCTTTCTTGTTGTTTTGTTTATGGTTTCTTTTGCTGTGCAGAAACTTTTTATTTTTATGTAGTCTCATTTCTTTATTTTCTCCTTACATTCCATTGCCATAGGAGCTGTATCAGTAAAGATATTGCTAAAACAAATGTCTGTTATTTTGCTGCCTCTGGCTTCTTCTAAGATTTTTTATGATTTCCTGTCTTATGTTTAAGTCCTTTATCCATTTTGAGTTTATTTTTGGGAATGGTTTAAGTTGTTGTTCCAATTTTATTTTTTTACATGTATATGTCCAATTTTCCCAACACCATTTATTGAGAGATTGTCTTGACTCCATTGTATGCTCTTGTCTCCTTTGTCAAATATTAATTGAGCATAATGACTTGGGTCGATTTCTGGGTTCTCTGTTCGGTTCCATTGGTCTATATGTCTCTTCTTGTGCCAGTACCAGGCAGTTTTGAGAACCATGGCTTGGTAATATAGCTTGATATCTCGTATTGTGATCCCTCCAACTTTGTTCTTCTTTGTCAGGATTGCTGTGGCTATTCGGGGTCTTTTTTTATTCTAGATGAATTTTTGGAGAGTTTGTTCTAAGTCTTTGAAATATGCTGTTGGTATTTTAATGGAGACTGTATTGAATCTATAGATTGCTTTGGGTGGTATGGACATTTTAATGATGTTGATTCTGCCAATTCATGAATATGGTATATTCTTCTGTTTATGTCTTCCTCTATCTCTTTTTCAGTATCCTGTAATTTTCTGAGTACAGGTCCTTTACCTCTTTGTTTAATTTATTTCTAGGTATCTTAATTTTTTGGTGCAATGGTAAATGAGATTGTTTTTATAGTTTCTCTCTCTGTGAGTTCATTATTGGTGTATAAAAAAAGCCATAGATTTCTGGGTGTTAATTTTGTATCCTGCTACATTGCCAAATTCATTTATTAGCTCTAGTAGTTATTTTGATGGAGACTTGAGGCTTTTCTATGTACAATATCATGTCATCTGCCAATACTGACAACTTTACTTCCTCTTTTCCAATTTGGATGCCTTTTATTTCTTCTTCTTGTCTGATTGCTATGGCTAGCACTTCTAGTACTATGTCAAACAGGAGTGGTGAAAGTGGGCATCCTTGCCTTGTTCCTGTTCTTAGGGGAAATGGTTTTAGCTTTTGCCCATTGAGTATGATGTTGGCTGTAGGTTAGTCATATAAGGCTTTTATTATGTTGAGATATGATCCCTCTATTCCCACTTTGCTGAGCGTTTTCATCAGAAAAGGGTGTTGAATTTTGTCAAATGCCCTTTCTGCATCAATTGATATGATTGTGTGAATTTTGTCTCTCAGTTTGTTTATGTGATATAACACATTTATTGTTTCGTGGATATTGTACCACCATTGCATCCCTGGAATAACCCCCACTTGGTCATGGTGTATGATCTTTCTAATGTAATGCTGGATCTGATTTGCTAGAATTTTGTTGAGAATTTTAGCATCTATGTTGATCAGGGATATTGGCCTGTTATTCTCTTTCTTTGTAGTCTCTTTATCTGGTTTTGGGATTATGGTAATGCTGTTTTCATAGGAAGAGCTTGCAATTGTTCCTTCCTCTTGAATTTTTTGGAATAGTCTGAGAATGATAGGTTTTAGTTCATCTTTGAATGTTTGGTAAAACTCCCCTGTAAAGCCATCTGGCCCCAGGCTTCTGTTTGCTGGAAGCTTTTTAAATTCTGTTTCAATTTCATTAGTAGTTATCAGCCTATTCAGGGTTTTTGAATCTCCCTGGTTGAGTTTTGGAAGCTTGTATTTTTCTAGGAATGTGTCCATTTCGTCGAGGTTGTCTAGTTTGTTAGAGTAGAGCTGTTCATAGTATTTTTTTTTTTTTTTTACAATCCTTTGTATATCTGTGGGGTCAGTTGTTACATCACCACTTTCATTTCGAATTTTGTTTATTTGGGACCTCTCTCTTTGTTTCTTGGTGAGCCTGGCTAGAGGTTCATCCATCTTATTTATCCTTTCAAAGAACCAGCTCTTCATTTCATTGATCTTTTGTATTGTTGTTTTTGTTTTGCTTTTTAAGTTTGTTTTGTTTTGTTTTGTTTTGTTTTTTGTCTCTATGTCATTTATTTCTGCTCTGAGTTTTATTACCTCCTTCCTTCTGCTCACCCTGGGCTTTTCTTGTTGATCTCTTTCTAATTCTTTAAGTTGTAGAGTTAGATAATTTATTACCATTTTTTCTTGTTTTTTGAGGTAGGCCTGTAATGCTATGAACTTCCCTCTCAGGGCTGCTTTCACTATGGCTCATCAGTTTTGGATTGTTGTGTTTTCATTGTCATTTGTTTACAGGATGTTTTTAATTTATTCTTTGATCTCTTTGTTAACCCAATCATTGTTTAATAGCATTCTATTCAGCCTCCAAGTTTTGGAATTTTTTTGGTTGTTTTATTGTAGTTTATTTCTAATATTATGCCATTGTGGTCTGAGAAGATGCTTGATATGATTTCAATCTTCTTGAATTTTGAGAGACTTTGCCTTTGCCCCAATATGTGGTCTATCTTTGAAAATGTCCCATGTGCACTTGAGAGGAATGTATGTTCTATAGCTTTGGGGTGAAATGTTCTGCAGATGTCAATTAAGTCCATCTGATCTAGTGAATTGTTTAGGATTGCTGTTTCTTTACTGATTTTTTGTCTTGAGGATTTATCTAGTGATGTCAGTGAGGTATTAAAGTCCCCTACTATGACTGTATTTTTGTGGATCTCTCCCTTGATATCTTCCAGAAGTTTTTTTTACATATTTGAGTGCTCCTTCATTCAGTGCATATATGTTTACCAGAATTATATCCTCTTGTTGTGTGGATCCCTTTAGTATTATGAAGTGGGATTCTTTATCTCTTGTTATGGCCTTCACTTTGAGGTCTATTTTGTCTGACATAAGTATTGCTATCCCAGCTTTTTTTTTCATTTGCCTGAAAATTATTTTTCTATCCCTTCACTTTCAGTCTGTGTGAATCTCTTGTTCTGAGGTGGGTCTCTTGTAGACAGCATATATATGGGTCAGATTTTCTTATCCATTCAGTCACTTGATGTCTTTTGTTTGGAGCATTTAGTCCATTTATGTTTAAAGTTATTATGCCAGTTGTTTGTAGCCATTTTTATTTTTTGTGCCTGTGTTCCTTCTCCCCCCTCCCCTTTTTTTCCTTCTTTTTACAAGAGTCCCTTTAGCATTTCTTGCATGGGTGGCTTGGTAGTGATAAATTCCCTTAGCCTTTTTTTGTCTGTGGAGCTCTTGACTTCCCTTTCAATATTAAATTATAGCCTTGCTGGATAGAGTATTCTTGGATTCAGTCCCTTGTTTTGCATCACTTTGTATACTTCCTTCCATTCATTTCTGGCCTGATGTGTTTCTGTTGAGAAATAATTTGATAATCTAATGGGAGATCCTTAGTAAGTAACTTTCTGTTTCTCTCTTGCAGCCTTTAAGATTCTCTCTTTGTCATTAATGTTAGCCATTGTAATTATGACATGTCTTGGTGTGGATCTTTGGGTTCCCTCTTGTTTGGGACTCTCTACACTTGTGTAATTTTTTTCTTCCCCACATTAGGGAAGTTTTCTGACATTATTTCTTCAAATAGGTTTTCTAAACCTTGCTCCTCTTCTTGTCTTTCTGGCATCCCTATTATTCATATGTTGCTTCATTTCATGTTGTCCCAGAGCTCCCTCAGGCTATCCTCCTGTCTTTTGATTTTTTTCTCAAATTGCTGTTCAGATTGGATATGTTTTACTTCCCTGTCTTCTAATTCGCTAATTCAGTCCTCTGCTTCTCCTAGTCTACTATTGAAAGATTCCATGGAGGTTTTTATTGTAGCTATATTACTCTTTATTTCTTCCTGATTTTGTTCATTTTCTCATCCATCCAGTTTATGAATTGTATGACCCTTATTCTGAATTCTTTTTCTGCCATATTGCATGCCTGTGTTTCATTTAGTTTCTCTTCTGGTGATTCCTCCTCTTCTTTCCTTTTTTTTTTTTTTTTTGTCTCTCCATTTTTGCTGTCTCTTTCTGGCCCTGGGCTACCTGCTTTGTGTCAGAGCTGTTGAGGCCCCTTGCAATCTAATGGTCATGGACTCACTAGCCCCGGGGGCTGGGTCTGCCTTGAATTTCACACATTTTTTGTCTCTGCTCTGAGTTGTATCCCCTTCTCCCACAATTCTTGTCCTTCAATTATCCATTTCTCAGGGTTGGTGGGGGTGAGTGCACAGTGCCCCTAGTTTGTCTGTAAGACAAACTCTCTGTGAGAGCCCAGAGCCCTCTGGCATGCAGTTCACTGTGCTCCTCCAGCCCCTAAGGCAGAATTCTACCCTAGGTCCTTCTGGCAGTTCACTTGCACCATGGACCTGTGACCTGTGATTTGGCACACCAGTTCTCACTAGCAGCTTTGATTTGGGCTGTGGGTAGGGTGTGCACTGGGTGACAGCTCTGTCTGTGCTGGGGGCGGTGTGTGCACCAGCCAAAGGCTCTGTCTGTTCTGGCAGTGGAGCACACTCTGTCTTTGTCGGGGTGCGGGGCACTCGCCCAGCAAGGGCTCTGTCTGCTGATGGAGCATGCTAGTCTATGCTGGGGGCTGGGCACTTGCCCTGCATGGACTCTTCCTATACTGGCAGTAGGGTGCACACAGTCTATGCCAGAGGTGGGGTACTTGCCCTGCAAAGGCTCTGCCTAAACTGGAGAAGAAGTGCAAAGCTGGTGGCAGAGCACACTCAGGCTGTGCCAGAGGTGGGGTGCTTTTCTGTTGGCCTAAGTTGGTTGCAGAACACAAAGCTGGTGGCCGAGTGCATTCAGTCTGTGCAAGGGGTGGGATGCTTGCCCTGTGAGAGCTCTGCCTAAGCTGGAGGCAGAACACAAAGCTGGTGCTGGAACATGTTCAGTCTGTGTAAGGTGCTGGGCACTAGCCCTGTGAGAGCTCTGCCTAAGCTGGAGGCAGAGTGCAAAGCTGGTAGTGGAGTGTGCTCAGTCTGTGCAAGGGACGGAGAGCTCGCCTGGCTAGGGCTCTGTCTGGGCATGGTTGGAGGACACACCTGGCTGAGGTTTTGTATTGGTATCAGGGATGGAGTGGGGAGTCGGGAACCTGTGGCTTGCACTCACAATGCGAGGACCTGTAGCGTGAGATCTTGGAACACTGGGTTTGGGCTCTGGTTAGGAGGCTAAGCTCCAGAGGTCTGTCTGATGCGCTCTCACTGAAGACACCTGGGACCCATATTGTGGTACCGAGTTGCTCCCTGCCAGGGCACGGTGGTGGTTCCATGTGGGTTATGGCTGGCAAGTGGCTCCCTGATCAGGTCTTGGGGTGCTGCCTGAGGTCAGTTGGGATGTTGGTGTGGCAGCACTCCTGGCCTCCTTTGCTCCCCTCTACAAGATGGTGTGCTTTCTGTGCCAAAGATAAGCTGATGTGGGGGTGCCCCCAGTGGTAGCAAGGGCTCCCCATCTAGGTGAGCCTGATCTGCCAGTCCCTGGGACTCCTGAGATATCTATCTGTCCCTCACTCACCCACACTTACACCACACATGTCCACACATGCTCCTCTCGCTTGTTTAGTCTGTCACACTCTCTCACTGCTGTCCTGTCAGCCGCCATCATAAACACAGGCTATTCTTAAACAGGCTGTGCGGTTAAAAGAACTTGTTCTCTATCTCCTGAAATTTGGGCCAAATCCATGATATGTTTCCCTCATTACCCTTATAACTTTAACCTGTTTGGGGACCACTGGCCTGCCTGTTCCTAGCATTATTGTTTGGCCCCTGTATACTCAATTGTTTAACTCAATTTATACTCTCTCACCTAGAATCCATCAAGCTGCACATGGTCATGGGAATGGAACCCTTAAAGACAGACCCTATCTCCCATGGCCCCCTAAATCGCCCACCTCCAACGGATCCCTAACAACTGTTGCCATCAACAATACCCCTTACCAACTGAAAGTAGTTAGAGTGGGTGTCATCCCTCTTCCCTAACAGCAGTTAGGAACTCCTAATTAGAGGGGGATAAGGAGGAGTTAGAAGCAGTTAGGCAGTCAAGGAAGAAACTAGGGGAGAGGAATGTAAAGGGGAGGTGAAGCTGGATACTACAGATGTTGAAAGGAACCAGTTTGTCAGCCACACCCTGTCCCAAGTAAAATCACAAGAACAAAGGGCCCTGATCCCAGGCTGAACACACAGGGTGGGAAAAGAGATGGGAACCCTGAAGCTTAAAATGTATGGATGTTGTAAGGCCAAATTTTTTGAGCCAATCAGTGGGAAATTAGCAGGGCACGTATAAACCCTTAGACTACAGAACTGTTGTTGCAACCTGCTTGGGTCCCCTCCCTGCAGCAGGAAGCTTTTCTGTAATAAACCCTTACTTTCATTCATCTCTTTGTCCATGGAACTTGTTCTTTGATTCAAGAGGCAAAGAACCTGAACTCAACTCGAATTTTGGTTTCACTTTGTTTCATTTTTCTCAACAATCCTTGTCCATTCCTGACACTATTTTACATACTTACTTGTTTGTTTATCTATTTATTGTTCATGCCTCTCACTGAGATTAGGTTTCACAAAGGCACAGACATTTTTGTTCCACTTTATGGATATATGGTTGGACATTGAGAACAGTTCCTGGCACACAGGAGTGCTCTCACATTTACAGAATTCACATCCCAGTAAAGAGTGCCTTCCCTCAGATTCATTTTAAAAAGGAATTCAACCCCATTCACAGGAATTTTATCCAATACCTTTGCATTATTCACAAAAGAATCAATGGCCACTCAAACAATTTTGAATAAAATAAATAAAATAAAAATAAAAATAAAAAGCAAACATCAATACACTGCTACATTTAAAATACTGTTCATACTTAAAAGAATAGAAATAACTGAAAATTGCCATAAAAATTAATCAAAAACAGCTAACCTGAGTTGGTAACTAGGACCATTAAGGAGGCAAAGTACTGCTTAGAATGATTTTGAACAAAATAAAAATTTGGTAATATAAGCACATTGGCTGCGAAATAATTCCATTATAATGTAAAGTGAGCACCATTTTCACTCATAGCACTGAATCAAACATCTATCCTCTAAATTAAAAAGCTAGCTTAAAGAAAACAGGACTAAGAAGCATTCTTGTTGTTATGGGAACCCTCTATTGTAAATTAATATCACATATGACTATGATTTTGTTTTTGTTGTTTTGTAAAATCAAGTGGATGTTGTTATAGAGGGGGAAACATCTTCAGGGGCACAGAGTTTGCTCCTCTGTATTACTGTGGGCTTGACCTCATCACTATGGCCATAAATAACAATCTATATTCATCTAATCTACTCTTGAGCATTCCTAGTGATGGGACCATAGTGACATTTCCCATAAAATTATTCCAAAAATCTAATCAACCCTACATTTAGAAATATTTCCCTAATGTCTAACGTAATGTCCAGTTTTAGGTGGCTGCACCTTGTTACTCTACCCCTAATCACTTTAAAGAATTCATTTTTCTGTTGGGTGTATCATCTCACAAGTATCTATGCTCTATTGTGAACATGTGTTCAGCCTATGCTCTAAACAGAATTGGGCAAATAATGTTCCCTTAACCTCACTCCAAAGACCATGCCCTACAAGTTCCCTATCAACTATATTACTGCAGTCTAGATTCCCGCCCTCTAAAGAACTAGAGTGCCTACATTTTCAATTAATGATATAGTGCAGCCGTGGGCAAACTACGGCCCGCAGGCCGGATCCGGCCCGTTCGGCTGTTCTAGGCCCGCGGAGCCGAAAGAGCGGAGGGTTCTCTTGCTCTCCCCTCCGCTCCTTCACCAGCAGCAGTGTTAACATGGCAACGTCAGGAAACACGGCCGCAGCTCCTTCTGAGAGGGTGGATTTATATCCGCCCATTCAGTAGAAGGAACAACCTCTCAATCTTCCAGAGGCTCCTTGTAATGCCCGCGGACGCATCCCCCGACATCACCCTGGGAATGCGTAGACACGGTTATCGTGGTGATGTAGGGAGACACGCCCCTGGAGAGCACAGTATCAGAGCATTAGCTAAAAAGGAGACCAACAACACTGTTCCCACTGAAGTTGATGTTTTAAAGACCAAAAACCTTTCAACCCAGTCTACATTGCCATCTACATCTACGTCCCGGGCATAATTTGGAAGTTGCACTAAAGAAAATGTTTAATTTACTGTTTACACATTTTGTTCTTTTCTATTTGTTTTAGTTTTAAATTATTTTATTATATTTAAGTTTAATTTGAAAGGCTTTTGTACCTTTCCTTTGTTAGGCAATTTTATTTTGCCTTTGCCATCTTCAATATAAGGTATGTTATTGTGCTATGATTCCTCCATTTTTTGAAGTTTCAAATTATAATAATTAGTGTTTACATTCTTCTTGTTAAAATGTTTGAAATGAATAAAACTATTGAAATAAAAAAAAAAGACCGTACCCTTTTATGTAATGATGTTTACTTTGAATTTATATTAGTTCACACAAACACTCCATCCATGCTTTTGTTCCGGCCCTCTGGTCCAGTTTAAGAACCCATTGTGGCCCTCGAGTCAAAAAGTTTGCCCACCCCTGATGTAGTGTCTTCTTCCTGGCATTAAGCAAAACTATTCACTAAATTTGGCCATCTTGAGAATAGAAATGAATAGACTAATCTGTATATATAAAGAGCCAGGGTTTGTAACATCCAAAATGACCGAAGGCTGGATCAAATGCCAGGCTGCGCACGCATCAGGCAAGTGGGCTGAACTGCTGACCTCTCAGAGAGAGAGAGAGGTGGGGCTGATCAGCAGCGGCAGTGGCTGCTGGCGAGGCCCGGAAAGAGAAGCAGGGTGACCAGACCCTGCTTCTCTCTCCAGGCCTCAACAGCAGCCAAGCCTCTTTCTCTCTCCCAGGGGTCAGCAGTTCAGCCCGCTCACCAGCAGCTTGGGGTGGCTGCTGATCAGCCCAGCCTCTATGATCAGGCCTGGAGATAGGCCCGGAGATGCTGACTGGCATAGAAACCAACCAATCAAAACCAAATCTGGGTGAACTGCGAGGAGCCAATGGCTGCCTAGGAGGTGGAGCTTTTGACACTGACTGGCATAGAAACTGACCAATCAGAACCTACTCTGGGTAAACTGCAAAAGCAGAACTTAAGGTGGGGGCTAAGGTTTTAAGGGCAACAGCTATTTGGTGTAAGGTGTTTGAAAGTGATTCAATTTTTTAATGACCCATTTGGCAGTATAGTGCATATGGCTGGCAATCTGTCCAGATATAGGGATTATGTGCTTTTGTCTGCCAAGAGCATCTCCTCCTACTGAAAAAGGCTCTCCCCCCATTTAAGCAATTCTATCCTCTATAATTTATCTATATTAATGAAAGGGTAGACTAAGTCGACTGGTCATCTTACAGATGTCTGACTTCCTTCTGGACAAAGCCATGGTGGTGGGGGCTGAGGCAGAAGCAGTTAGGGGTGATCAGGCTGCCAGGGGAGGGCAGTTGGGGGTGAGATCAGGTCAACAGGGGTGGGAAGTTAGGGGTGAGATCAGGCCAGCAGGAGAGGGCAATTGGGGGTGACCAGGCTGGCAGGGGAGGGCAGCTGGGGGTGATCAGGCAGGCAGGCAGAGAGGTTAAGGGCAATCAGGCAGGCAGGGGGGCAAGGTAGTGGAGATCAGGCCAGCAGGGGGGCAAAGTAGGGGCAATCAGGCCAGCAGGCAGAGGGGTTAGGGGCGATCAGGCAGGCAGGCAGGTGAGTGGTTAGGAGCCAGTCATCCCGATTGTGAGAGGGATGTCTGACTGCCGGTTTAGGCCTGATCCCCTGAGAGGTCCCAGATTGGAGAGGGTGCAGGCTGGGATGAGGAACCCCCCTCCATGAACGAATTTCATACACCAGGCCTCTAGTCCAGCCGTGGGCAAACTACAGCCTGCGGGCCAGATCCAGCTGTTCTATCCGGTTCTCTGGTTCTCCCCTCCATTACTTTACTTTGAATTTATATTAGTTCACACAAACACTCCATCCATGCTTTTGTTCCGGCCCTCCGGTCCAGTTTAAGAACCCATTGTGGCCCTCGAGTCAAAAAGTTTGCCCACCCCTGCACTAGTCTATAATAATAATAAAAGTGTAATATGCAAATCAACTGAACAGCCATTCGGACATCCATCCTTCTGGATGACCTTCCGGACAAAGCTGGGGCTGCAGCCATGGGTCGAGGAAGGGGTCGAGGCAGCTGCCATGGCTGCAAGGGATCGAGGCAGCCACTGCAGCAGCAAGGCCTACTCTTGCATGAATTTTGTGCATTGGGCCTCTAGTCTATATATATAAAATCCCAAGTGACTGGCCAACCGTTCAACCATCTGACCGGTAGCTATAATACACAATGATCACCAGGGGGCAGACGCTCCAACCAGTAGCTATGATGTGCACTGACCACCAGAGGGCAGACGTTCAACACAGGAGTTGCTGAGCTGTGGTGACTTGGCAGCTGTGGTTATTGGGTGACGCACCCGTAACCAGAAAGGAGGGAGCCCAATTCCAGGGTGCATCACCCAAGAACCACCCTCTCATAATCAGGACTCCTTGGGGAGTGTCAGAGAGCCAGTTTCGACCAGATCTCCTCAGGCCAGGCCGAGGGACCCCACCAGTGCACAAATCTGTGCACAGGGCCTCTAGTGTGATAATATTAGCAATGGTAGATGATTAAAATGACCTTAGTGTTCCTCTCAGCATGACTAAATCTTAAATGTGTTTCTTCTAGACTATAGTTCTTTGACTTTCCCTTCCTTTTTAAAAAAATCTTTATTGTTAAAAGTATTACGTATGTCCCCTTTTTACCCCCATTGACCTCCCCTAGCCTGCCCTGTCCCCACCCAGGCCCTCACAACCCTACTGTCTGTGTTCATGGGTTATGCATATATGCATACAAGTTCTTTAGTTGATCCCTTCCCACCCACCCACCTTTCTCTACCTTCCCTCTGAGGTTCAACAGTCTGTTCCATGCTTCTGTATCTCTAGATCTCTTTTGTTCATCAGTTTATTTTTTTCATTAGATTCCACATATGAATGAGGTCATGTGATGCTTATCTTTCTCTGATTGGCTTATTTCACTTAGCATAATACTCTCCAGGTCATCCATGCTGTTGCAAATGGTAAGAGTTCTTTCTTTTATAAAGCTGTGTAGTATTATTCCCTTGTGTAAATGTTACAATTTTGTTGTTGCTGTTGTTGTTTGTTTGCTTTTATTTTTTATCCACTCCTTTTCTTAGAGCATTTACTTTAGAAAATGTGCCTTATAAATTATTTCTCTGCTTCTTGGAGATGTAAACCTTCTACTACCCAGGAATGCCTTTTGAAAGGACCTGGAAGCCATCTTTTTGAAATGTTCTCAAGAAAGAAAACACCCTATCTTTCAGTCTCTGTGGTAGGATAGGAGTCTCACTTTAATAAGTGCTAATTATAAGCACTTATTAGCCAGTTTCCCCCCAACATCCTCTAGTACTTTCTCCTATCTCATCTCAGTGCTTAACTCTCTCCTGCCAGTTGTTTCAAAGGTGTTGAGTTCAAGTTTTCTTCAGTATTGCAACAGTCTTGAATAAACTTTTCTTTCCTGTTTAACTGCTACAGTGAAATTTTTCTTTTACATAGGTAAGGATAGAGGAAGCCTCAGCCACTATAAAACACTGAAATCATTGGGTCATAGTTAATCCTGTGTCTTCTCTTAATCCACCCTTCACCCCTACTTCAGGGTAATCTCCACATAACAACTAAAGTGAGCATTTTAAAACAAATTCAATCACATATTCCCCTGGTTAAAACTCTACAACAACACAAGGAAACCAGCTAGAGGACTGTTATAGTAGACCAGACAAGAGATGGTGGTGATAGTGGCTTCGGCTAGGGTAGTAAGGAACAAAATAATGAGAAATGGTCAGATTCTAGATAAAGTTTGTAGATGAAGTCAACAGAATTCCATGACAGAGTGAATGCGGAGCTTATTTATTATTCGAAGAAATAAGCATGTGCCCTAGGTTTCTGTGTAACAATGGAACAAAGGGTAGTATAACTAAGTGGAATGGGGAAGGAATAAGATTGGGGGATATTAAAAAATAAAGCATATATATATATATATATATATATATATATGCATATATATATATATATATATATATATATATATATATATGTTCTGTTCCAGCTAATAATTGTTATTTGATCCTTGTTCTGATACAGAGCTCCCAAACCCTGTAATTTCCCCAGTGATAAGAGTGCTGATGCAGAATTCTGAAATCCTTTGGAATTTCCTGGGTTGTAGGAGTGTCTTTTATTCTAACGAGACAACTCTTGATTGACTGCTGGATAAGGGGTGGTTACTGGAAGTATAAGATATGTTTAGAAATTTGGAACTTTCAGCCCTATCTTCTATCCTTCAGAGAGGTGGGAGAGGCCAGAAAGTGAGCTAACAATCTGTTATGTCCATGTGGTAAAGCCTTCACAAACTCCCCTAAAGTATAGGTTTGGAGAAGTTTTACGTTGGTGAACATTTCCCCCTGCTAGGAGGGTGGCACATTCTCACTCCATAGGGACAAAAATTCTGGATCTTGCATTATGTATCTTTTCATCTAGTTGTTTATATGCTTTACTAGAAGCCCGGTGCACGAATTCGTGCATGGGTAGGGTCCCTAGGCCTGTTCAGAGATCAGGGTCAATCTGTGGATTGACCAGTGTAGTGATTGAGGCCCCCACTCACACCCGCCTTGGCCTGGCACCTCCTGCTCACCAGTCTCGCTCCCTACCACCACCACCATCACCTCCTTCTGCAAGGCGACAGACCGGGCAATCAGGGGGCCCCTGTTCACACCCACCTTGGCTGGCCTGGTGCCACCTGCTTGCCAGCCCCTCCCCCTGCAGCCACCACCTGTCAGGGGCCTGCAAGCTGGGGGCAGCTCCTGCATTGAGTGTCTGGCCCCTGGTGGTCAGTGCACATCATAGTGACCAGTTGTTCCACCGGTCATTCAGCTGTTTGGTCAATTTGCATATTATGGTTTTATATAGATAGATTATATTATTTATAATGAACTTCTAAATGTGTTTCCATGAGTATTGTGAGCCATTCAAGCAAGTTATTGAACCCAAAGAGGGCATTGTGGGGACTCCAATTCATAGCCAGTTAGTCAGAAAATCAGGTGACATCCTGGGATTTGAGACTGTACCTGAGTCAGGTCAATCTTATAGGATAATCCCTTAATCTGTGGGATCTTAATTTAACTCCAGGTAGATAAGGCCAGAACTGAATTCAAGTGTAGAACACCCAGCTGGAGTTGGAGAATTGGTTGGTATGAGAAAAACCCAAATATCTGGTGTCATTAGTATTCAGTGTGAGAGTAAAGGATAACAGAAAATATTACTTAACAGGGGTATATAGTCCAGAATATAGTTTGAAATGCCAATTGATTCCCTTTTCTTTTCCCTTTGTCTGTTTTAACCTTGTCCATTCTTCTATATCCTGGTTTGAAATAGTCTCTTTTCCTAACCAGCTGACCAGTGATTACAATTTAAATTTGTAGAACAATTTAAATTGTATTATTCAGAGTTTTGTATTATTCAATTGATAGTTAATCTTAATCTCTGTGATTAATTTATATGGCTAAGTTATATCTATAAAAGCCCAGTCATCATTACAGTGGAATGACCAGAAGGACCAGAATGACTAGAACGACCAGAATGACTGGTGGCTATGATGTGCACTGTGGCAGCCAACCAGCCTGATCCAGGCCCTGATCAGGCCCCCCAGTCACCGGCTGGCCTGGCCCCAATCGCCTCCAACACCCCGATTGGAGGTGGGGCCAGCCGCCAACCACTGGTGGCCGCCCCTCCCCCTTCGCTAACGCCACCTCAACCCCCAGCACCCCTAAATTACTGCCTGGCTCCCTGGTGCATGTACCTTTAGTGAAAACACAAGAAAATAATTATTAGTCCCTTCTGTCCCTGACCAGAGTCTCCGGAGAGCTCTGATAATACTGCAGCCAAGGTGTGAAATTCTCCCTCCATGTCCTGCAGCCCCAGGAGACCTTCCAAGTTAACTGAAAAGGTGACCTAAGCATTAACAGGATGGTGGCCCTTTGCTGAAAGGCTGGGTGGGGAAAGTTGTCTTGGTGCATCCAAGCCAGAAGTCTTTCTTACTATAGGCAGCTAAGCAGCCCTTTGGGAGCAGAGATGATAGGAACAGTTTCTGTGTGAACATGGAGAGGGTCTTGTTTCCCCTATAACACCTGCAGTAAATATTTTCCAGGCTCAACTAGAGAAGGGCCTTTAGGAATGGCATATTTTCAGAACAATAGTGGCCAAGTTACTGAGGTTAAATTACAGCACGGCCTGAGTGGGAAAGTACTATATTTTCTATGAGAGATGCATTATTCATTGAAAGAGCAGCAGGAATTGGTTAGTATGCAATGGAAACTATCAGGAGACAACATCTAGGAATAGATATTGAAGACTCTTTACCAGAGAGGAAAGACTATATGGATTTAGGTTTTTTATTTATTTGAGTTTATTGACATGAACACATCCTTTCTTGACTCAAAATTTATTGATTTAAAATAATTTATTTTTAAATTACAGTTGTCCTACAATATTATATTAGTTTCAGGTGTAAAACATAGTAATTAAACATTTTTATACCTTAGGAAGTGATCACACCAGTAAGTCTAGTACCCCTCTGACACCATACATATTATTGTCTATACTCCCTATGCTGTACTTTACATCCCCTTGACTATTTTATAACTTGGAATTTGTACTTTTTAATCCTTTTCACCTTTTTCATCCAACCCCAATCCACCTCCCTTCTGGTGAACATCAATTTATCATTTGTTCATTTATTTATTTATTTTTTTAGATTTCACATGTAAATGAAATCATATGCTATTTATCTTTCTCCATCTGACTTATTTCACTTAACATAATACCCTCTAGGTTCATCAGTGTTGTCTCAAATGGCAAAATTTCATAGGTTGTTTCTATAGCTTGGCTATCCTATATAATAAAAGCCTAATATGCTAAGTGCCTGGTTATCCAGTAGTTCATTCAACCAATCAAAGCATAATATGCTAATGATATGCTAAGGCTACTCAACTGCTCACTATAACCTAAACTGACCACCAGGGGGCAGACGCTCTGACCAGTAGGTTAACTTACTGCAGATGCTCTAACCGGTAGGTTAGCTTGCTGATCAGGACTGAGCGAGATGGGTCGAACATGCCCTGGAGCACTCCTGCAGTCCCTCCCTGGCTGGCCAACCTCCTGCATCCCCCCTTGGCCCCAATCATGCACTAGTGGGGTCCCTTGGCCTGGCCTGCACCCTCTCGCAATTTGGGACCCCTCAGGGGATGTTGGAGAACCAGTTTCGGCCCAACAGTGGAATGATCAGTCGCTATAACAAGCACTGACCACCAGGGAGCAGATGCTCAATACAGGAGCTGCACCCTGGTGGTCAGTGTGCTCTCACAGGGGGAGCACCACTCAACCAGAAGCCAGGCTCATGGCTGGCAAGTGCAGCAGTGGTGGCAGGAGCCTCTCCCTCCTCTGCAGCAGCACTAAGGATGTCTGACTGATGGCTTAGGCCCACTCCCTGTAAACATCTCCTGAGGGATCCTGGACTGTGAGAGGGCACAGGCCAGACTGTACAAATTTCATGCACTGACCCTCTAGTTGAAAATAATGCTTCAATGAATATTGGTGGGCATTTATCTTTTTGAATTAGTATTTTGGATTTTTTGGTAAATACATAGAAGTGGAATTTCTGGGTCATAAGGCAGTTCCATTTTTAATTTTTTGAGGAAACTCCATACTGTTTTTCACAGTGGCTACAGCAGTCTGCATTCCCACCAACAGCTCATGTGGGTTTCCTTTTCTCTACATCCTCACCAACACTTGTTTGGTGATTTTTTTATGATAGCCATTCTGACAGGTGTGAGATAATATCTCATTATGGAATTGATTTGTATTTCCCTGATGATTAGTAATGTTGAGCATCTTTTCTTGTGTCTGTTGGCCATCTATATGTCCTCTTTGGAGAAATGTGTATTCATACCCACTGCTATTTTTTTAAATTGGATTGATTTCTTTTAAATGTTGTGTGAGTTCTTTATATATTGTGGATATTAATCTCCTTTCAGATATATCATTTGCAAGTTTCTTCTCCTATTCAGTATGTTGTTTTTTTTTATTTTGTTGATAACTTTCTTTTCTGTGCAAAAACTTTTTAGTTTCATGTAGTCCAATTTGTTTATTGTTGTTTTTGTTGTCTTTGCTCTACAGACACATCCAAAAAAAGTATCACTAAGATCAACTGGACTCAGGATTTAACTTCTTGGCAAAGACTGCCGAAGTTGGTCCTAATCGTTTGCTAAAATGTCTCCTTGAAATTTGAAAAGATAATAATCTATAATAATAAAAGTGTAATATGCTAATTAGACTGGGCAGCCTAACAACCTTCTGGACATCATTCCGGACATCCTTCCAGATGAAGCCATGGTGGTGGGGTCTGAGGCAGAGGTTGTTAGGGCAATTAGGCAGGCAGGCAAGTGGTCAGGGGTGATCAGCCAGGCAGGCGAGCGGTTAGAAGTGATCAGGCAGTCAGGTGAGTGCTTCGGGGCCATCAGACCAGCAGACAGAGTGGTTAGGGGCGATCAGGCAGGCAGGCGAGCAGTTAGGGGTGATCAGGCAGGCAGGTGATCAGTTAGGGGCGATGAGGCAGGAAGGTGAGTGGTTAGGGGTGATGAGGCAAGAGGTGAGTGGTTAGGGGAGATCAGGCAGGCAGGAAGAGTGGTTAGGGGCTATCAGACAGGCAGGCAGGCAGGCAAGCTGTTAGGAGCCAGCAGTCCCGGATTGTGAGAGGAATGTCTGACTGCCAGTTTTAGGCCTGATCCTGCAGGGATCCCTGAGGGATCAGGCCTAAACTGACAGTCAGACATACCCTGAAGGGTCTCAGATTGTGAGAGGGTACAGGCAGGCCAGGCTGAGGGATCCCCCTACCCCCATGCAAGAATTTCGTGCACCGGGCCTCTATTCTACTATAAATAGGTCGAGGTGTCAATTATGCGCAGACTTAATATTGAGGAAAGGGTTGATTTTGTTAGGAAAGCTTTATTCAATAAGTTCAGAGAACCTATCAGGTGACTGTTCCAAGATAACTCTTAGAAGTTATTCCTTTTACTAAAGCAATGAGAAACCTTCCAGTGAGGAGGCATCATGGTGAAGCTCAACCTGAGATTGTTTTCCCAGGATAGAATTGACAATGGAAAATTATATGAAGCATCTGTTATGTAACTGGGTTCTCTGGCATCAATGGGAATAATAGAATTCCAGAATAACAGTCTAGAGAGAGTACAGAAGCAGGGTAGACATTATTTCCTATGATAAATAGTTAAGCTGAAATGACAATTACTGGATCTTGACCTGTAAGGTTTATAGCAATGGACTGACCCTCCATTGGGTCAGAGATCCTGATCATGTAACATCAAGTGATTATATAAATAAATCTTCCAATTATGAGCTGCGTATTTTCAGATTCAACAAATAAAAGGTCAAGCAAGCATAGTGGCAATCTATTATGAAATAGAAATGGTTCATTTGGGGTCAGACCCTAGCAGGTCTATGGAGCATAAGTTCCATGAACAGGTGAGCTATATCTCTTGCCACTTATCTGTGTAGTTCTAATTCCTCTCCTTCAGGCTCACCCCTCATGGTAGGGAGGATCTTCTATGACCAATTAAGAGAAGATAAAAATAATACAGGCCTGATTAACAGATGAGTAAGCTCAAAATATTCATAAAAGCTAGAAATAAAGATCTGCTAACTACAAGCCCACACATGGATTTTCCTAATGTACAATGGTGAAGGGAAATTCTCCTAGCATTATACTCTTGACCTTTAACTCTTTTGGGAGGGAGAAATGGCCTGACATAAGAATATATAGAGACATCCCTGAGGAGTGGAAGATGGCTTGGTATTTTGGTCAGTGAACTAGATAGATTAAATTTTGAATACAGGAAATAAGGGGTTCTGGGAAAGAGCCATGTGATAGAACCTACTGGAGGAGACAAAATCTGTAGAGCTTTATGTCTTAGAGAGTATCCACAACAAAGGAAGAACTTAAAAACCAGGGGAAGATAATTATTTGGATAGTAAACACCAGCCAGCCTTAGTCCTTGGTCACTCTAGTGCTTATTCAATGGGCTCAAGAACAGTGGAGTGATAGTGACAAGAAAGGAGGTTTGTCCATTAGTCCCACATCCTGTACTTTCTCTCACCAAAGCTAATGTAGCTACTGATGAATGTCCAATCCATAAGCAACAGTGATTAACATAGTGCTAAGCATCCAATAATATAGTACCATCCCTGAAGAGATCAAGCAGCCTCTTGGTAGTAAGTTGATTACATTGGATTATTTTCCCTTAGGAAGAAGCAGTATTTCCTCCTTGCCATGACAAATGTGTTTGCCTTCCCTTACTTCCTAGCATTATATCTGAGAATTCATAGTCTAATCTAATAGCATGAGTTTCCCAGGGAAATAGCCTTAGATGGATGGTGGGGAAATGGGAAAATGAACAAATACCCATTGATTCAATCATATGGTCAAAAGACCAGCATGATGGTCTTTTAAAGTCTCAGCTGAAATATCTGCAAGTTTGGGAAACTATTTTTTAAAATATGAGATATATTTTCAACTAGTGGCCATTATATGATATTGCATCTCGGACAGTTAGAATGCAATGATCTGAGAACCAAAGAGTAGAAGTAGCAGTGGCCCTTATCGCCATTACCCTTATCTTGGGTAATGTGTGCTTCCTGCCCCTAAAATTTTAGGTAATGTTGGAGTAGAAGTCCAGGTTACCAGAGTGGGGATGATATTTTCAAAAGATGCATGCAGAAAGGTATCCATTAAATATAAACTATGTCTACCATCTGGTCATTTTAGGCTTCTATTGCTGGTAAAGGAGCAGACACATAAAATATTATTGTACTCTGAGGAAAATTGACCTTGATTATCATGAGGAAATGAGATGGTGCTAAACAAAGGGAGCAAGAAGGTATATGTTTAGAATTTAGAAGATTTATTGTTACAGTTTTTAGTGTTCTGGTGCCTGTAATAACTTTAAATCAACAATTGTAGTAATCATGGCCAGACATTGGAAAGTAACCAGTAAAACCCAAAGGTATGAGGCCTAGCTTATCCACTGTGCAAGCAACATAGGCCAGCAGAAATGCTGGCTGAGACCGAGCTGAGCAAAGATTGGATGGGTTGTAGAGGAGTGAGATAATGAATATGGTTTACAAATTATGGCTTAGAAACCAACTGTGGCAAAACCACAACTCCACTTTTGTCTTTGTTTCCTATCATTTTAAAGAATGTGTTTGTTTGTTTGTTTGTTTGTTTGTTTGTTTGTTTGTTTGTTTGAAACAACTGGTTGTCGTTTTAAAGAACGAATTAACAGAAGGCTAATCTGGAAAGAACCCTGATAACCAAGGATGGAAATTGGAGACCACACAGAAACTGGTAAAAAGGGAAGAGGTGGGAAAGGGCTGGACTGATGAAGTCCCAGAGAGATATCTCAGCTGTGGGGGGTTTCCAGCTTGGGGGTTCTAATCCTCAACATGGCCCCACCAGTAGAGAGCAACAGAACTGAGAAAGGTGCCCACATAACACCAGGCTGTGAAAAGTGGCAGGGTTTCTTTCTGCCAGGGAGAGATGGCTGGAAATGTGGGTACCTGCTTAAAGGGCCAATGCACAAAATTTTGTGTGCAGCCATTCACCTTGGGCTCAAGAAGAGGGAGAGCAGAGTGGACTAGAGCAGTGTAAGCATAAGCCAGGATTGGGGAATCTGGGTTTAGGACTTGGAAGGCAGACACCCCGGTTTCCTGTACTAAGTCATTCCCTCACACTGCGGAGGTCATCTTTCTCAGGCAGATCTTTCCTACTCAGGCAGTTTTTGCTAGGGGGAAAACAATTGACCCACCCTACTGGAAAACCCCTTGCCCCACCCTATGGAGTTTCTGAGGCCCATTAACACACTTAGAATAATAATTAGCCTCCAGGCAGAAGCAATTGCCCTACTCTATTGGAAAACCTCTCACCCCACCTGTAGATGAAAGAGCATTTGGGTCCCCACCATAGATACCACCCCAGAACACACAGTGAAGCAAGAGCCAGCAGGACCCCAAGCAACTGCAGCTGACACCTGAGGGACCAGCTTCATTGGGGGCGGGAGCACATCTCAGAATAGCGACAATCAAGGTGTGAGACTCAAGGCAGAGCCAGCCTCTGAGCTAAGGAATCTCTGACCACTGGAATAACAGGGGCTTCAACTTCTAAGACCTCAGTAAGGTTTCCCAGTGCAGAAAAGGAAAGTGACTCACATTCACCTACACTAGAGAAGCTCCTAGGAGGTCCAGGATAGACACACCAAGGAGCATATTTAAGAAAATCCAACAAGCCCCACTAATAGCAGAACCAAAGCACCTGTATAGCAGCTGGCAGCAATTCAAAGGGGATATCCCTCCCACAAATGGGACATCAACAATCAAGTCCAAATTACAACAGGAGAGCCCAAGTAATGCACACAAGGGACATTCCTAGAATCTAATTCAGGTGAACAAAGAGATCACACCACTGGACACCAAAAGACACTTTCTATATAAGGCCATCCCACAAAGAGTGGGAGGCATAACAGTTCTATCTAATACATAGAAGCAAATACAAAGAGACAGCTAGAATGGGGAGACAAAGAAACAAACCCCAAATGAGAGAGAAGAAGGAATCTCCAGAAAAAGAACTAAATGAAATGGAGGCAAGTGACCTATCAGACAGAGTTCAAAGCAATGGTTATAAAGATGCTTAAGGAACTTAGTGCAAATTATAACAGCATGAAAAGGGAAAGACAGGTCATGAACAAGAACTGGACAGAAATGAAAAAAAGATATACCTGACATCAAGAACATAGTGGAAGGAATTAAAAGTAGATTGGATGAAGCAGAGGATAGAATCAGCGATTTGGAAGACAGGGAAAAATACATACCCAATTAGAGCAGCAGCTAAAAAAAATAATTAAAAAGCAAGAATATAACCTAAGGGAGCTCTGGGACAACATGAAACATAACAATATCTGCATTATAGGAATACCAGAAGGGGAATGTGGTGAGCAAGGAACAGAGAACCTGTTTAAAGAAATGGCAGAAACCTTCTCCAACCTGGTGAAGGAAAATGTCACATAAGTTCAGGAGGATCAGAGTCCCAATCAAGATGAACCCAAAGAGACCCACACCAAAACATATCATAATTAAAATGGCAAATATCAAAGACAAAGAAAGAATCTTCTTTTTTTTTTTCATTGTTGAAAATATTACATATAGTATTTATTATATATGTTTCCTTTTCCCCCCATTGACATAACTCTGGGCCCCCCATTCCCTGGCACATGGTCTCACCCACCTAGTGTCTGTGTCCATTGGTTATGCTTATATGCATGAATACAAGGACTTTAGTTGATCTCTTACCTACCCCAACCCTCCCCTTCCTTCTCACTGAAGTTTGACACTCTGTTCAATGCTTCTCTGTCTCTGTATCTATTTTTGTTCATTAGTTTATGATGTTCTTTATATTCTACAAATGAGTGAGACCATGTGATATGTATCTTTCACCAACTGGCTTATTTCACTCAACATAATACTCTCCAGGTCCATCCATACTGTTGCAAATGGTAAGAGTTATTTCTTTTTTACAGCAGCTAAGTATTTCATTGTGTAAATGTACTACAGTTGTCTAATCCACTCATCTGCTGATGGGCACTTAGGTTGTTTCTAAATCTTAGCTATTGTAAATTGTGATGCTATGAACATAGGGGTGCATATGTCCTTTCTGATTGGTGTTTCTGGTTTCTTGGTATATATTCCCAGAAGTGAGATTACTGGATCAAATGGGAGATCCATTTTTAATTTTTTAAGTAAACTCCATATAATTTCCACAGCTGCACCAGCGTGAATTCCTACCACCAGTTCACAAGGGTTCCTTTCTCTCCACATCCTCCCCAGCACTTGTCATTTGTTAATTTGTTGATGATAGCCATTTTGACAGGTGTGAGATGGTACCTCATTGTAGTTTTGAAGTGCATCTCTCTGATTATTAGTGCTAGAGCATGTTTTCATATGTCTCTCAGCCTTCTGTATGTCCTCTTTAGAAAGGTGTCTAATTAAGTCCTTTGCCCATTCTTTGATTGAATTGTTTATCTTCTTTTTGTTAAGATGTATGAGGTACCTATAAATTTTGGAGATTAAACCCTTATCAGATATAACATTGGCAAATATGTTCTCCCATGCAATGGTCTTTCTTGTTGTTTGGTTCATGGTTTCTTTTGCTGTGCAGAAGCTTTTTATTTTGATGTAGTCCCATTTGTTTATTTTCTCCTTAGTTTCCAATGCCATAGGAGCTGTATCAGTAAATATATTGCTATGACATATGTCTGATATTTTGCTACCTATGGATTCTCCCAAGATTTCTATGAATTCTCATATTATGTTTAAGTCCTTTATCCATTTTGAGTTTACTTTTGTGTATGGTGTAAGTTGGTGGTCTAGTTTCATTTTTTGCATGTATCTGACCAATTTTCCAAGCACAATTTATTGAAGAGACTGTCTTTACTCCATTGTTTGCTCTTGCCTCCTTTGTCAAATATTAATTGAGCATAATGGCTTGGGTCGATTTCTGGGTTCTCTGTTCTGTTACATTGGCCTATATGTCTGTTCTTGTGCTAATACCAGATAGTTTTGAGGACAGTGGCTTTGTAATATAGCTTGATATCTGGAATTGTGATCCTTCCAACTTTGTTCTTATTTCTTAAGATTGCTGTGGCTATTCGGGTCTTTTTTTATTTCAGACTAGAGGCCCGAAGCACAAAATTTGTGTACTCAGTTAGGTCCCTCAGCCCAGCCTGCACCCTTTCGCAGTCTGGGAACCCTCAGGGGATGTCTGAATGATGGAGTGGGCCTCAACCATCAGTCAGACATTCTTAGCACTGCCACGGAGTTGGAAGAGGCTCCCACCATCGCAGCTAAGCTCACCAGCTGTGAGCCTGGCTTCTGGCTGAGCAATGTTCCCCCTGTGGGAGTGCACTGACCTCTAGGGGACAGCTCCTGCATTGAGTGTCTGCCCCCTGGTGGTCAGTGTGCATCATAGGGACTGGTCATTCCACCATTTGGTTGATTTGCATATTAGCCTTTTATTATATAGGATGAATTTTTGGAGAGTTTGTTCTAGGTCTGTGAAAAATGCCATTGGTATCTTAAAGGGGATTGCATTGAATCTATAGATTGCTTTGGGTAGTACGGACATTTTAATTACGTTGATTCTACCAATCCATGAACATGATATATTCTACCATTTGTTTATGTCTTCCTCAATCTCTTTTTTCAGTGTCCTGTAAATTTCTGAGTACAGGTCCTTTACCTCCTTGGTTAAATTTATTCCTAGGTATCTAATTTGTTGTTGTTGTTGTTGCAATGGTAAATGGTTTTGTTTGTTTGTTTGTTTTAGTTTCTCTTTCTGTGAGTTCATTATTGGTGTATAAAAAAGCCATAGTTTTTTGGGTGTTAATTTGTATCCTGCTTCATTGCCAGATTCATTTATTAAATCTAGTAGTTTTTTGATGGAATCTTTAGGATTTCCTTTGTATAATATCATGTCATCTGCAAATGACAGTTTTACTTCTTCATTTCCAATTTGGATGCCTTTTTATTTCTTCTTGTTGTCTAATTGCTATGGCTAGTACTTCCAGTACTATGTTGAACAGGAGTGGTGAAAGTGGGCATCCCTGTCTTGTTCCTGTTCTTTGGGAAAATGGTTTTAGTTTTTGCCCATTGAGTATGATTTTGGCTGTAGGTTTGTCATATATGGCTTTTATTATGTTGATATATAATTCCTCTATTCCTACCTTGCTGAGAGTTTTCATCAGGAAATGGTGTCGAATTTTGTCAAATGTTTTTTTCTGCATAAATTGATATGATTATATGGTTTTAATCTCCGAATTTGTTTATGTGATGTGTCATGTTTATTGATTTGTGGATATTATACCAGCCTTGCATCCCTGGAATAAATCCCACGTGGTCATGGTGTATGATCTTTCTAATGTAATGCTGGATCAAATTTACTAGAATTTTGTTGAGGATTTTAGCATCTATGTTCATCAGAGATATTGGCCTGTAATTATCTTTCTTTGTAGTACCTTTATCTGCTTTTGGGATTAAGGTAATGCTGGCTTCATAGAAAGAGCTTGGAAGTGTGCCTTCCTCTTGAATTATTTTGAATAGTCTGAGGAGGATAGGTTTTAGTTCTTCTTTGAGTATTTGGTAAAAAAACCCCTGTGAAGCCATCTGGTCCAGGGCTTCTCTTTGTTGGAAGGTTTTTTGACTATTGCTTCAATTTCCTCCATAGTTATTGGCCTATTCAGATGTTTTGATTCTTACTGATTTAGTTTTGGAAGGTTGTATTTTTCTAGGAATATGTCCATTAATTCTAGTTTGATCAGTTTGTTGGAATAGAGTTGCTCATTGTATTTTTTTTATTATCCTTTTTATTTCTGTGAGTCTGTTGTTATTTTGCCTCTTTCATTTCTGATGTTGTTTGTTTGAGTCCTCTCTCTTTGCTTCTTGGTGAGCCTGGCTAGAGATTTATTAATCTTGTTCATCTTTTCAAAGAACCAGCTCTTGGTTTCCTTGCTCTTTTTGTAGGTGTTTTTTTTTTTTTTTTTTTTTTTTTTTGTGTGTGTGTGTGTGTGTGTGTGTGTGTGTGTGTGTTGGTTTGTTTTTTAGTGTCTATGTCACTTATTTTTGCTCTGATCTTTATTATTTCCTTCCTTCTGCTCACTCTGGGCTTTATTGTTGTTGCTCTCTTTCTAATTCTTCAAGTTGCAGAGTTAGATAATTTATGACCAGTTTTTTCTGTTTTTTTGAAGTAGGCCTGTAATGCTATGAACTTCCCACTTAGGACTGTTTTCACTGTGTCCCATAGATTTTAGATTGTTGTGTTTTCATTGTCATTTGTTTCCAGGATGCTTTTTATTTTTTATTTTTTTTATCTCTTTAGTAACCCAATCATTGTTTAATAGCATGCTATTTAGCCTCCAAGTGTTTGAATTTTTGTAATTGTTTTTATTATAGTTTATTTCTAATTTTATGCCATTGTGATCTGAGAAGATGCTTAATATGATTTCAATCTTTTAGAATTGAGAGACTTTCCTCTGTCCCAATATGTGGCCATCTTTGAAAATGTCCCATGTGTACTTGAGAAAAATGTATATTCTGTAGCTTTGGGATGGAATGTTCTGAAGATGTTGATTAAGTCCATTTGATCTAGTGAGTCATTTACGATTGCTGTTTCTTTGTTGATAGTGATGTCAATGGGGTATTGAAATCCCATGCTATGATTTTATTGCTGTCATTCTCTCCACTGATATCTTCCAGAAGTTTTTTTTTATGTATTTTGGGCTCCTTCATTGGGTGCATATATGTTTACTGGTGTTATTTCCTCTTATTGTATTGATCCACTTAGTATTATGAAGTGGCCTTTCTTGTCTTTTGTTATGTCCTTCACTTTGAGGTCCTTTTTGCCAGATGCAAGTATTGCTACCCCAGCCCTTTTTGCATTTCCATTTGCCTGAAAAATATTTTTCTATCTCTTCACTTTCAGTTGATGTGTGTCCCTTATTCTGAGGTGGGTCTCTTGTAGACAGCATATCCATGGGTCATGTTTTCTTAGCTATTCCACCCCTCTATGTCTTTTGATAGGAGCATTTAGTCTATTTACATTTAATGTTATTATTGATAGGTACTGGTTTGTAGAAATTTTGATTCTTTATGCCTGTGTTCCTTCTTCCTTTTCTATTTCTTCTTTTAACAACAGTCCCTTTAGAATTTATTTGCATTTCCAGCTTGGTGGTGATAAACTCCCTTAGTACTTTTTTTGTTTGTGAAGCTCCTGATTCCCCCTTCCATTTTAAATGATAGCCTTGCTGGATAGAGTATTCTTGGATTTAGTCCCTTGCTTTACATCACTTTCTGTATTTCATTCCATTCCCTCTGGCCTGATGTGTTTCTGTTGAGATATCATTTGATAGTTTAACGGGAGATCCTTTGTAGTTAACTCTCTCTCTCTCTCTCTCTTGCAGCCTTTTAGATGCAGTCTTTGTTGTTAATGTTTGCCTTTACAATTATAGCATATCTTTGTTTTGGTCTTTTTTGGTTCATCTTGTTTGGTACTCTCTGTGCTTGTGTGACTTTTTTACTTCCCCATTTCAAGGAAGTTTTTCGTCTTTATATCTTCAAATAAATTTTCCAATCCTTGCTGCTCTTCTTGTCTTTCTGGCACCCTTATTATATGTATTTTACTTCCTTTCATGTTGTTCCAAAGCTCTCTTTGGCTCTCCTACTGTTTTATATTTTTTGTTCTCCAATTGCTGTTCAGATTGGGCTTATTTCTCTCCCTTATCTTCTAACTCACTAATTTTGTCCTCTGCTTCTCCTAGTCTAATGTGGAAAACTTCCATCGTATTTTTTATTGTAGCTATATCACTTTTGACTTCCTCTTGGTTCTTACATAGTTTTTTTTATTTTCTCATTTATCCAGTTTATGAAATGTCTGACCATTACTCTGAATTGTTTTATTTTCTGACATATTGCACGCCTCTGTTTCATTTAGTTACCCTTTTTGGGTGATTCCTTTTCTTTCATTTGGGGATTGTTTCGTTGTTGCACCATTTTTCATTTCCATGTTTCTCCCTTGGTATATTACCACCAAGGTGTCCAAGCGCCAAGTTGTGAGGGCCTGAGCCACAGTGGCAGGCTTGGCTGGAGGGTCACGCACCCAGAGAGTCACAGGAGAGCTTAAGTGCCGAGACGAGCAGCCTCTACAAATTGCCTGGAGCCATGCGTACGCCAAGAGTCAGAGTTACATGTCCACTAGGTGGCCGGGTTGTGTGCCCACCACGAGGGTCAGCAGGGGTCCTGTGCATGCTTGCCAAGATTCAGAGTCATGGACAGGGGTGGGCAAACTTTTTGACTCGAGGGCCACAATGGGTTCTTAAACTGGACTGGAGGGCCGGAACAAAAGCATGGATGGAGTGTTTGTGTGAAGTAATATAAATTCAAAGTAAAGGAGCGGAGGAGAGAGCAAGAGAACCGGATAGAACAGCCAGATCTGGCCCGCGGGCCATAGTTTGCCCACGGCTGGTCATGGGCGTGGTCAGGGGCAGGTGGCATGACTTCCATGATTGGCAGTAGCCCCACACACATGCAGTGGGAATCAGAGTCACTGGTGCTGGGTGGCTGGATCATGTGGCCATAGCAGTTCAGTGGGGTCCCCATGCATGAGCAGAGACTCAGAGTTACAGGTGCAGTTGTGGGTGGATGGCATGACCATTGTGGTTCAGCCACAGCCACACACACCAAGGATCAGAGTCACAGGCATGGTTGGATGCGGTTCCATGTACATGCTGAGAATCAGAGTCATGGGCATGGTTGGGGGTGGGTGGAGCAACTGCTGCAGATCAGTGGGAGACCTGCTCATGTACTGCTGTGGCAGGTCAGTTGGAGGGGTATGTGCTCTGGGACTCACAGGCATCTGTATCCAGGATGGCTGGAGTCTCAGTGTCCGTGGGTCTGTAGCTGTCTGTAGGGTCCCAGTTTGCATCTGAAGCCAGTCTCTGTGGTAGTGAGGCTCAAAGAAAGAATCTTAAAGTTAGCAAGAATGAGACAGGAAATTACCTACAAAGGAGTTCCCATTAGAATGACAGCTGACTTCTCAATGCAAACACTTCAGGCCATAAGGGAGTAGCATGAAGTAATCAAAGTAATGAAAATCAAGGGCCTAAATCCAATACTACTGTATCCAGCAAGGCTATCATTTAAAATTGAAGGTGAAATAAAAAGCTTTCCAGAAAAAAAAAGGTTCAAAGAGTATATTACCACCAAATCAGCAATGAAAGAATTGTTAAAGGGGCTGCTTTACTGGTAAGAAGAGAAAAGGAAAGAGAGGGGATCATAGGCATCAAGAAAATAAAAATGTCAATAAATAAATACCTATCAATAATAATCTTAAATGTAAATGCATTAAATGTTCCATTGAAAAGATATAGGGTAACTGAATGGATGAGAAAACATAACCCATATATATGCTGTCTACAAGAGACTCACCTCAGGGCAAAGATACCCTCAGACCAAGAGTGAAGGCATGGAAAAATATATTCTGTGCGAATGTAAAGGGGAAAAAAAGCACAGGTAGACATACTCATATCAGACAAAAGACACCACAAAACAAGAGACATAACAAGTAACAAAGAAATCTACATCATACAACTAAAGGCAATAACTCACTAAGAAAAATATAACCCTTGTAAACATATATTCACCCAATATAGGAGCACCAAAGTACATTAAAAAATTCTTGATGGACTTTAAGAGAGGATTACAGCAATACAGTCATGGTAGGGGATTTTAACACCCACTGATATCAGTGGCTAGATCTTACAGACAAAAAAATTAACATGGAAACAGAGGTCTTAAATGACACACTTGTTCAGATGGATCTAACAGATATATACAGATCTATTCTCCCCAAAGCAACAGAATACATGTTCTTCTCAAGTGCACATGGGACATTCTCCATTCTCAAAGATAGACCACATGTTAGGGCACCAAAAAAAGTCTATGCAAATTGAAAAATGTTGGTATAATGCCAAGTATCTTCTCAGGTCACAATGGCATGAAGTTAGAAATCAACTACAATTAAAATTCAAAAACATTCAAATACATGGAGGCTGAATAGCAAGTTATTAAACAACTAGAGGCCCGGTGCATGAAATTTGTGCACTCATGGGGGGGGGGGTTCCCTCAGCCTGGAATTGCAAGAGGGCACAGGCCAGGCCGAGGGACCCCACTGGTACATGATCGGGGCCGTGGAGGGACATGGGAAGTTGGTCAGCTAGAGAGGGACTGTGGGAGGGCTCCAGGGAGTGTCCAGCCCATCTCACTCAGTCCCGATTGGCCAGACCCCAGCAGCAAGCTAACTTACCAGTCAGAGTGTTTGCCACCTGGTGTTCAGTGCATGTCATAGCAACTGGTTGACTGATCGACTGTCTGCACCCTGGTTGTCAGTGCACATCATAATGAGCAGTTGAGTGGCCTTAGCATATTACACTTTGATTGGTTGAATGGCCGACCAGACGACCGGGCACTTAGCATATTAGGCTTTTATTATATAGGATAAATGGGGCACCAATGAGATCAAGGAGAAAATTAAAACTTCTCAGAAACAAGTGAAAATTAACATACAACCACCCCAAAACTATGGGATACAGCAAAAGCAGTCCTGAGAGGGAAGTTCAAAGCACTACAGGCTCACCTCAAGAAACAAGAAAAAGGTCTAATAAAATAACTCTACCACTAAATGAATTAGAAAGAGAACAGCAAGAAAAGTCCAGAGGGAGTAGAAGTGATAACCGAAATGGTGAGCCAACGTTTTTATCACAGGGGTCATGTCTTGCAAAGCTGAAGAATGAAATTGCAGACTGTAATATTTAAGCAAAAGTGAAAAATTTATTACAAGAGATGCTCAATAATGGGTTTCCCATGAAGGCTTGTAGTCTAGGGTTATATATTTGCTACTAGTGGCCTGGTGCACAAAATTCGTGCGTGGGGGGTGTCCTTCACCCCAGCCTGCATCCTCTCCAATATGGGACCCCTCGGGGGATGTCCAACTGCCAGTTTAGGCCCAATCCCACAGTCAGACATCCCTCTCACAATCCAGGACCTCTGGCTCCTAACCGCTCCTCTGCAAGCCTGCCTGATTGGTCCTAACCACTCTGCCTGATGGCCTGATTGCCCCCAACTGCCCCCCCTTCCAGTCTGATCACCCCCAACTGTCCCCTTCCAGCCTGCTCACCCCACTCCTTCCCCCCCGCCAGCCTGCTCGCCCCCAACTGCACCCCCTGCTGGACTGATCACCCCCAACTGCCCCCCCATCAGTCTGCTCCCCCCTAACCACCTCTGCCTCGGCCCCGCCACCATGGCTTTGTATGGAAGGATGTCGGGAAGGTCTCCCGAAAGGTCTCCCAATCTAATTAGCATATTACCCTTTTATTAGTATAGATAAGCCTGCTCTATATCTATCCATGTCATCACCTGATTGATTCCCTCAATTGTTCTTACCCAGCAACTGACTTGAACTTTCACCTTATTGTTGCAGACCCTCTCTAGTTCCCTTTGACTCCTGCTTTGAGTCCAGAAACATTTTATTACTTCTGCATGGTTGGTTTCTGTGATTAAGCTTGTTCAAACTTCCGTGTCTGCCCCTGCCTAAGTTCCACCTGCCTTTGTTTTCCATTGGACCACTCCCTGTCTGCCTGCATGTCAAGCTAAACCTCTCAGTCTACCTTCTGATTAGGAGACCCCCAAATACTGTTAGGAGCAGGGGCAACAACCGCACTGTCTACTTCCTGCTCAAAAGGGATGTGGCTTGGAAGCAGTTGTTAGGGTCCCATTGAAGGTGGGTGATGTAGGGGTCCACAGAGGAAGGTTATGGCTTCCATTTTTGGTTCCATCTGGAGGACCATTTGGAGTTTTATAGCCTTTATGTGAGAAGAAACAAAACGATTTAGGAAGTTCAATAAACAAGGGCCAGAGATAAGCAATAGAAATAGCTAAACAAAGGGCCAAGAAGAGGGGCCAACCAGCTTCTTAGGGATAGGATCATTTCTTTAACTTGTTTTAAGTCCTGTATGGACAATGATCCCTGGACTGGGGTGGGTCAAAACTATCCCCCTCCCATTGCCTGGAGAGGGCATATGGTAGTTGGGGGCCTGGGTTGCTGAGTCCCCTTGGGTCTTGGTGGAACTTGTCTTTCTAAGGTTCCTCTATTATAAGGAGGACAAGTTGGCTTAGGTATATTTGGTGGGCTACTAGGCCCCATCACCTTCTTAGGGGTTTTTGACTCTCTGGTATTGGTTTAGGCCAGTGTTGTTAAGAGCCAGGGTTTAATTTTGCATTGCTGACATAATTGTTTATTGTTTCTTAAAGCAAAGAAAGTCTGAATATATGAGATCTTAGACTATTTTTCTTCTCTCCTACATAAAAGGTTTAATTTCAAGATGATATTGCAGTTAATTCTTCCCTCTGGGGGCATCTCTCTCTGTCTACCAGTTGATACTGGGCCCAGGCCTGGATTAAAGGAATTCTGATATTTAAGAATGCAGTTCAATGGGCTGCTCTCACGGGGTATAGATGATGAGCTTCCCATCTGAAAGAAAACACACAGAAAGATGTCTGGCATCTTCTGTGGAATTGTGCCCTTTTCTGACATAAGTGTCCCACTCCCAGGCAAAGGGTATTAACCCTGATAAGTGCCTTGTTGTGTGTGGTTCTCGAGTGTCTGCTGGATTAGCCATCTCTTACCAACAAGACCTAGGATGCCTGTAACCTGTAACCTGTGTCCTGTGAAGAAAACCCGTTAGTGTGTGCTCATTAGCAGAACTAACCTACTGGACAGTATGCACTTACCAGCATAGTCCTACCAGGAACCCATCTCCTCCAGATATGGGGAAGCCTGTACCAACCTGTGTCCCTGATTGAAAGTGCGTGAGATGGTTCCAATATCTTTGAACTATCCATTGAGTTTCCCAAAAAAGTTTAAAAAGAAAGGCCTCTAGGTAGAGGGCTCATAGAGTTTGTCCAGTATCCAATGCTCTGGGGAAAGTATAAATGGCTCTGGCTTTATTCCTATGTCCACCCTCACCATCAAAAGATCTATCTTCATCATCCTGGTATCCCCAGTCTGTTAATAATGAGGGACTTATCTAGAAAGGGTGGAAATCTACTTTAACCAAGCCTAGGACTTTAAACCCACTGGTGAGGTAATCTTCTTGATGTAGGAGTTTAATTTATGATCTATCTGGGAACATTGAGGGGCACTGCAAATAATGTTGTAGGGCTTGCTGTAGTTCCTTTTGACCCTCCTCTTCCCAGTCCTCTGTTTTATTTGTTTTTCATATTGAAGGAAAGAGTCCTTTACTGCAGGATCCATATGCTCTCCAGCACATAGGGAGGTATAGGCACCAGAAGCATGCACCTTCCTCCTAGGCTTTCCTACAATTCTAGTAAGGACTAGGACCCTCTCTGGCCCCCATAAGTCTAAGGGTAGCTTCTTCAAATTCAAACCCTGAGAAGGTTATCAAACTTATTTGACCAAAAGACTTATATAAAAGATACAATTTTCTTTTTAACAGACTGTAAAATGAGTAAACAAATCCCACATTAAAGAGGGCAACATTTTTCTTCAGACACAAGAAATACTTGTTCCCTGCTAGAGGGATGATGAGGCCTGGGCATGGAAGGAGGTTTCCATGGTATTTAGAGGTATTATTCCCTGTGTGTGAGTAGGGCTTGTAACCTGGTGGAGACAAACTGAACAACAAGAATTATAGCAAGTAGTCCAGTGAAAGGAAAAGTGTTTCAGTGTTCAATGATTCCAAGGTTAAGGATGGGAAAAAGGTAAGTTTCAGTCTGGAGATTTGTAGCTAAACATCCAAGAAAACTAGACAAATTTAGGATTCAGTTCAATTCATAGGTGAAAGATAAAACATCAAAACAATTCAGTGGAATCAACTCACAATTGTGTATAATAGAGTTTGCTAAAATTTAATTTTTCTCCCTAAAATCACCCTTATTCTTATTAAAGGCCAATCCATTTATTTTGTTAAGTCTAGTTTTAATTAGGCCTGATTGTTTGTATGAATATAATAGGAGTAGTAATTGACTGTTTAGGCTCCTTTAAAATCTGTTTTGCTGGAATCTCATGATTGAGCTTTAATGAGCACCTCAGGGCAAAAAAGCCAAGCCACCAAGTTGTCATCAGGCTTTCCTGCAATACCTGTAGACTTGGGTGAATTCCTTAAGTTTTTGAGGTTCTCAAAATGTCTTGAAGTTTCTTTCTTGCTATCTCTCAGGAAAGCAACCTTCCTTTGTTCCTTATCTGGAAAGACAAGGAACCACATGACCAAGCAAGGTACCAGGCTTTTTTCTAAGATGCTCACATTGGCTTCAAGTATTCTGGTGACATTCGAGTCAAAGTCTTGGTTAACAAAACTATCATTGGAAACTGGTCTTATTGAATTCATGCAAAGAAATGTATTGCTATGACTTATTTATTATGAGTTGTCAAATTCTGGATGGATTAGGTAGGGAGAAAAATATATAATTTGCCAAATTGTTTTGTTTCTCTGTATTTGAAAAACAAAGTTTAAAAATTAACAATACTTTCAACAAAAGTTACAAAACCTGAATCTTATCTTCTCATATAAATAAGTTTATATGAGACACCTTGACTGTATTGTGAAAAGCCAATTTATTAAAGCAATTATCTTTATTGAAAAAGTAAGGTATATGTCTGGTTCATGAAACATATGAATATTCCTTGGTGAATATTCTGGTATAGATTAATTCTTAAGGTTCCCTGTTACTTTGCTGTGGCCTTCCCAGAAATCATGAAAAGCACTGGGTAACTTTATCTTGCCAAGCCTTTAGACTGCTGGCTTCTCTGCCTAGGGAGTAAAATGGCCCTTTTTTCCTTTCCCCTTCCCCGCTCCCTTTCTGTATTCTCTCATTAGGGAGTGTTTTGTTTTTTGTTTGTTTATTTGTTTTTTATCATTTGCTCTGTGTCTTTGCCTGGGGAAGATAATGGTTTGTTAGTTACAAGCTGGCTTCAAATTGCCCACACTGTTTGGCCTTGTTTTAATTTCCTTTTAACATTTTTCTTTAAAAACCTTCTATAATTCTCCCTAAACCTTTTTACAACTTTTAGGAATAACTAGTTTTCAAAATGCATCTCTATGCACCATGCCTTTTGTTACCCAAATCATACAATTTCCAACTAATAATTCTTAGAAGCCTCAATTCCAATAAGCAAGAAAAGCAAACAACCAGCATTCCTTAGATTGACCCTTATGAACATATTTTAAACATACTTAATTTCAAAGTACACTTTCAACGAAGTAAAAGACATTATAATAGCTCCAAATCTACTTTACAGACTTTTTGAAAAAAAAAAAAAAAAGATAAAAGTAGGTGATCCAGCAAACAATGTCGAAATGAGTTAATTTGATCTGTACACATGGCTACATTTTCCCCAGAAACTTACACTTTTAAAGATGGCCGAGATTAGAGTTTTTGACCAGGTACTTGCATTTCAAAGGTCCTAAGAATCGCAGGGGAGTACTGTAGAAAGTACTAAAGGGCCTTGAGCACTGTTGTAAATCCAAACCCTGCACAGTCCTCCTTCATCCTGTCTAGTGATCTACTGTCCTGATGTACGGAAAATGCCCTAATCTACCTCCACAACCAGTTTCAAATGCTCGCCAGCACATGGTGTGGTGTGAACATCAGGGACAAACTGTGCCCCTCAGGCAAGGGCATTGCCTCCTTGGATCCTTTAACACTCTATTGAAGACTCAAAAAGCCTCTGGTCCCCACAAGGCTACTGCAAGGAGCTAGAAGAAATCAGGTCTCTGGGGGTCAGGTCCACAGAGGCATTGAGGGGATGATGGAATCCTTTTGCTCACACATGCTTGGGTCCATCTTTGGTAAGGGACACTGAGAATGGTAGATTAACTGGCCTGAACCAGGATCCAAAGAACTTAGCATCCCTCTACCCACAACCTCGAACAGGGGGAGGAAAAAGGCAGGAAAATTTGAGCAAATCTCTATCAACAGAAATCCTAACAAGGTAACAAGCCAGGGTTGGGCTGTATGTAATGGGTCAAAGTGTGCTGGAGAGAAATCACAAAGGCAGTGAAACTGCTGGTCATTACCCTCTTTTTACTTGCCTCAGTTTCTTTCCCAGCTGTCTAAAACAGCTATATGGAGCCAGAACACTGAGTGACCAGTACTTATGTGCACTCTCTGGACGGGTCAAAGTTTAATTACTGTTGTACTCTGGAGTCCCTATGAGGCCCCTGCATGTCTTAGGGTTTAACCTCAGACACCTCTGTGAGGTCTTTCCTCATGTAAGGACATTTGAAATTCTTGAACCAGAGGGAGGAATTTGCCTCTTTGATCTACAAAGTCTGGTCAGGGACCCAAGCACTCATTTAGTCATTGGTTGGACTTTGTCTTGCAACTGGCAGGAAGCCTAGGGCTCTCTAACCCGGTGCAACAACCGGTTTATCCTTCCATGGGAGCCTTTTTATGTGGCAACCACCCTAGTGGCATTTAAGTGGCTGACCCATACTCACTTTCAATGGCCAAAGGTCAGAGACCACTTTTGGAAAAGTGAAAGAGAAAAATGCCCGCTGGAGACGGCAGCCTGATTAAATGGCTGACAGGCACCCAGCAATGCCTCCAAAATTACAAAGGAAACATCAAAAGAAGCAATAGGTACCATAGGCTCACCGTTTGATGTGGAGAGCTAGATGCCCAACGTGCCCCCAAAGCTGATAACCAGAATGGTGAGCCAAGGTTTTTTTCCTGGGGTGGTGTCTTGTGAAGCCCAAGAATAAAATCACAGACCAGAAGACTTAAGCAAAAGTGTGGAAAATTTATTACAAGCAGATTCATACTCCCTGCATGAGGAGGGAGGTTCAATAATGGATTGCCCATCAAGCCTTGTAGCCCAGGTGTATATATTTGCTACAAGCCTGCTCTATATCTATGTCTTCACCTGATTAATTCCCTGGATTGTTCTTGCTCAGCAATAGACCTGAACTTTTCCTGTTTCTTTGTGTCAGTTCACTTTATTGTTGCAGACCTTCCCTAGTTTCATATACTGCCCACTTTGAGTCAGAAACATTTTATTATTTCGCATGGTTGGTTCCTGTGATTAGGCTTGCTCAAATTGCTCTGTCTGCCCCTGCCTATGTTCCACTTGCCTTTGTTTTCCATTGGACCCCTGCCCTGTCTGCTTGCGTGTCAAGCTAACCCTCTCAGAAGGAAGGAAATAAAAAAGATCAGAGCAGAAATAAATGACACAGAGACAAAAACAAAACAAAAAGAGTACAAAGATAAAAAAAAAATTCAAGAGCTGGTTCTTTGAAAAGATAAAAAATATTGATGAACCCCTACCCAGACTCATCAAGAAACAAAGAAAGAGGACCCCCCAAAAAATAAATAATAAATGGAAGAAGCACTATAATAACAGTCACCACAGAAATACAAAGAATTGTAAGCAAATACTATGAACAACTATATGCCAAAAAAAAAAAAACCTGGACAATCTGGGAAAAAAGGATAAATTCCTAGAAACATCCAATCTTCTAAAACTCAACCAGGAAGAATCAGAAATTCTTAGTAGGCCAATAACAACTGATGAAATTGAAGCAGTAATTAAAAACAAAACAAACAAGAAACTTCTAGCAAACAAAAGTCCTACACAGGGTGGATTTACATGTGAATTTTACAAAACATTCAAAGAATAAATAACACCTATCCTTCATCAACTATTCCAAAAAATTCAAAAGGGAGGAACATATCCAATACGTTTTTACAGAACCAGAATTATCCTAATTCCAAAGCCAAATAAAGACACTACAAAGAAAGAACATTACTGGAAAATATCCCTGATGGACACAGATGCTAAAATCCTCACAAATATTAGCAGATCAGATCGAGCAATATATTAAAAATATCATACACAGTGATCAAGTGAGATTTATTCTGGGCATACAAGGCTGGTACAATATTCACAAGTCATTAAATGTGATACATCACATAAGCAAATTAAAAGATGAAAACCACATGATCATATCAATAGATGCAGAAAAATCATTTGACAAAATCCAACACCCATTTTTGATAAAAACTCTTAGTAAAGTGGGAATAGAGGGATAATACCTCAACATAATAAAGGCCATATATGGCAAACCTACAGCTAACATAATATTCAATGGGCAAAAACTAAAAGTGTTTTCCTTAAGAATGGAACAAGACAAGGATGTCTACTTTCACCACTGTTAGTCAACACTAGAGGCCAAGTGCACAGATTTGTGCACGAGGGGGATGGGTGCCTCAGCCTGGCCTGCATCCTCTCACAATTCAGGACCCCTCGGGTGAGGTCCGACTGCCAGTTTAGGCCCGATCCCTGCAGGCCTGTGGAAATTGGGCCTAAACCAGCAGTCTGACATCCCCTGAGAGATGTAGCAATGTACCAAGTGGCAGGTGGTCAGGGAGGAGCCTGAGCTGGTGCCGCACCGCTCATGCACATCGCAGCCCACTGCACCTGCCACCGCCGCTCGGTAGCACTGCCACAGAGTTGGGAGAGGCTCCCACTGCCGCAGCTGCACTTGCCAGCCATGAGCCCAGCTTCTGGCTGAGTGGCGCCCCCGCCCCAAAAGTGGGAGTGCATGGACCACCAGGGGGCAGCTCCTGCATTGAGCATCTGTCCCCTGGTGGTCAGTATGCATCATAGCGACTGGTTGGCCAGTCATTTCAGTTGTTCCAGTTGTTCAGTTGTAATGGTTTCTTAGGCTTTTATATATATACTAGTGGCCTGGTGCATGAAATTCATGCTTGAGGGGGGATTCCCTCAGTCCAGCCTGCAACCTCTCCAATCAGGGACCACTTGGGGGATGCCTGACTGCTGGTTTAGGATCAGGCCTAAACCAGCAGCCGATATCCCTCTCGCAATCTGGGACTACTGGATCCTAACCACTCACCTACCTGCCTGCCTGATCACCCCTAACTGCTTCTTCCTAGGCCCCCACCACCATGGCTTTGTCTGGAAGGAAGTCGGATGTCTGGTTGACCCAGTCTAATTAGCATATTACCCTTTTATTAGTATAAATAGAATCTATATGATAGGAATGCTTAAATGGGCGAGGAAAGCCTTTTTCAGCAGGAGGAGATGCTCTTGGCAGACAAAAATACATAATCCCTATATCTGGACTGATAACCAGCCATATGCACTATACTGCCAAACCGGTCATTAAAAAATTGAACTGCTTCCCTAACTGGTTTGGCTCAGTGGATAGAGTGTTGGCCTGTGGACTGAAGGGTCCCAGGTTTGATTCTGGTCAAGGGCATGTACCTTGGTTGTGGGCACATCCCCAGTAGGAGGTGTCCAAGAAGCAGCTGATTGATGTTTCTCTCTCATCAATGTTTCTAGCTCTCTATCCTTCTCCCTTCCTCTCTGTAAAAAAATCAATAAAACATATATTTTTTAAAAATTGAACTGCTTTCTTACACCTTACACCAAACAGCTATTGCCTTTAAAACCCCTCCTCAGCCACCACCTTAGGTTCTGCCTTAACAGTTAACCCACATTAGATTCTGATTGGTTGGTTTCTATGCCAGTCAGCGTCAAAAGCTCCACCTCCTAGGCAGTCATTGGTTCCTCGCAGTTCACCAAGATTTGGTTCTGATTGATCAGTTTCAATGACAGTCAGCGTCTCCAGGCCTATCTCTGGGCCTGATCAGAGAGGCGGGGCTGATCAGCAGCTGCCCCAGGCTGCTGGCAAGCAGGCTGAACTGCTGATCTCTTGGAGAGAGAGAGAGAGGCTTGACTGCTGGCAGCCGAGGCCTACGTCTCTCTCTCTCTCTCTCTGAGAGGTCAGCAGTTCAGTCTGCTCACCAGTCCCCGCCCACCTGAGCATGCTGCACACACAGCCTGGCATTCAGTCATCCCTTTGGTTATTTTGGACGTTGGATATATATATATATATATATATATATATATATATATATATATATATATATTTAAAATACTTGAAGTCCCAGCCACAGCAATCAGACAAGAATATATAAAGGGCACCCAAATTGGAAAGGAGAAAGTAAAACTGTCATTATTCTCAGATGACATGATATTGTACATAGAAAACCTTAAGGACTCCACCAGGAAACTACTAAACTTAATAAATGAATTTTGCAAGGTAGCAGGATACAAAATCAACATCTAGAAATTGATGGCATTTTTATACAGCAATAATGAACTCGCAGAAAGAGAAGCTAAAAAATAATCCCATTTACCATTGCAACAACAAAAAAATAAGATACCTAGGAATAAACTTAACCAAGGAGATAAAAGACCTGTACTTGGAAAACAATAGGGCATTGAAAAAAGAAATAGAGAAAGATACAAACAAATGGATGCATATACTATGTTCATGGATTGGAAAATTAACATCATTACAATATCCATACTACCCAAAGCAATCTATAGATTCTGACAGATGCTGGTAAGGATGCAGAGAAAAGGGAATACTAGTTCACTGCTGATGGAAATGCAGACTGGTGCACACACTATGGAAAAGAGTATGGAGCTTCCTCAAAAAATTAAAAATGGAACTTCCATTTGTCCCAGTGATCCCACTTCAGGGAATATATCCAAAAAGTCCCAAAACACCAATCAGAAAGAATATATGCACCCCTATGTTCATAGCAGCATTATTTACAATAGCTAAGATTTGGAAACAGCTTTAGTGCCTATCAGTAAATGAATGGATAAAAAAACTGTGGGACATTCACCCTATGGCATACTATGCAACTGTAAAAAAAAGAGGGATCTCTTACCCTTTGGGACAGTATGAATGGACCTGGAAAAAATTATGCTCAGTGAAATAAGCCAATCTGAGAAAGACAAATATCATATGATCTCATTTATTTGTAGAATCTAATGAACAAAATGAATTGACCAACAAAATAAGACTTGAAGCATGGAGGCATGGAACAGACTGACATACTTTGATGTGGGGTTGGGGGAACGAAAAGAGATAAACCAAAGAACTTATATAATTACTAGAGGCCTCGTACACAAAATTCGTGCACAGGTAGAGTCCCTAGGCCTGGCCGGCGATCAGGGTCAATCTGTGGGGCAACTGGTAGGGCAATTGGGGGACCCACACTGGCACCCGCCTTGGAGGTAACTGTCAGGGCAATTGGGGGGGCAGCATCAGCCCGCTCGCCGGTTGGCCATGCTCCCCACTGCTGCCGCTGGTCACCTCCCTCTGTGGGGTGATCAGGGAGGGTAAACAAAGGGTGCCCACTGGTACCCACCTTGGCTGGCCTGGGGCCTGCAGGCTGGGGGCAGCTCCTGCATTGAGGATCTGCCCCTGGTGTTCAATGTGCATTATCGTGACCAGTTATTCCACTGGTCATTCTGCTGTTTGATCGATTTGCATATTAGGCTTTTATTATATAGGATATGCATAGCCTGTGGTCATAGGCAATAGGGTAGTGAATATTTGGGGGAGGTAGATCCAGGTAGAGGAGGATGGAGGGTGGAATGGGAGATATCTGTAATACTATCAACAACAACAAAGATATTTTTAAATATAATTAATGACCAAACATACTGAAACTATGTGGAGCATGAGTAAATCTGAAATGTAAAATGTGGCCTATAGCAGACCTGTAATTTTACTGTCCATTTCTCCTCAGCACTACTGTTCTCATGCAGCTTCTTTTTTTTTTTAAAATATATTTTATTGATATTTTACAGAGAGGAAGGGAGAGGGATAGAGAGTTAGAAACATCGATGAGAGAGAAACATCTATCAGCTGCCTCCTGCACACCTCCTACTGGGGATGTGCCCGCAACCAAGGTACGTGCCCTTGACCAGAATCGAACCTGGGACCTTTCAGTCCACAGGCCGACGCTCTATCCACTGAGCCAAACCGGTTTCAGCATGCAGCTTCTTAAGGCAAGACCCCAAAGCCTTTAGTCAGTGCCAAGAAGTCACAACATGGGGAAATCTAGAAGTGGAGAATTAATATACCTAGTAAAAGTATTCAACCAATGATAAATGAGTGATGAAGGATAAATATCCCAGATTCTTAGTACTTCTGATAAGACAATTCTTATGATGAATTACACAGTCTCTTGGAGGTCCCTATCAGGACTGAACTGTAGTTGACAATAGCAGCAATATGCTCATAAATGCACCTTTATTGTATTTCTTCCCCTCACTGACTCACTTTCCTACTTTCCTACTTAATGCCAGTGGTCTTGATCTGGCATCTAGAAGCGTTCAGCAATCTGGAGAAGGGGCTGTGCATAAATTAATCAAGAGTCCAGAGATGAAACATAATTTTGAAAGGCATTTTGGGGGCCAGAGGAAACTTAGCTAAAGGAACTAAGTTCTCCTCGACTCAGGACCTCTTGCTTTTTATTAACACAAATTGTCCTAAGGCGAGGTGGAGATATACACATCAAAGGGTAGGGTTAGATACAGAATCCATTGTCAGATTGCAAGAATTTGCCTACAGCTGTTCAGGTGTTTGGCCAGTAGGAGGCAATAGCATGTAGATTAAAATGCCCTGAGCTGTCTGGCAGCAAGCAATCATTTAATACATCCTTTTCTGGTTTGGGGAAATCCCTTTTAGCCATTCCCAGATGATTCAGCCCTGCTGACATGCTGGAATTGGCTTCCCAGCACCTACTGATTTCTTTGGATCATTTGCCAAACCAATTACTTTCACTAAAATCCTTAACTCAGGGTCTGTTTCTGGGGGAAGCCAACCTAAGCCTATCTTGCAGAAGCACAGGAGGACTATCAACTCACATAAAAATCAGTTGAAGGAAATGAATTAGAAAGCGTTTGTTTACCTTAGAGAAATGAGAAAAAACACATGTTAATTAATTTTGTTCCAAATAAAGAATGACTATAAAATTCTATAATTAATAATACAAGATCTAATCTCCAATATTTAGAGCCATTAAGAGATACTAGAATGTAAGGATTAATGTAATCTTTATTGAAGTGATCTAACCAAAGGGGAATGTTAAATGTGTTCATAGTTATAGAGTTGTCTTTGGGAAAAAAAGAGGCATGCTTATTTAAATACCTGATTTATACCTCATTCTTTTGTCAAATCAGGAAAATTCATGATTTGGATAATTGTCCATGAGGCAGAAGATTTTGGCATTAATCATTGACATAATATGTTTCTGAGGCTGGTTATAAAGCACTATTCTATGTTATCTACAACCTGCATGTTGTCAAAATAATGTTGAGAAGTGTGCTCTATTAGATAGTGTGCAGTTAGAAAACTCATTATTAATCACCCTTCCTTGATGTGGATTTTCTTTTTAAAGGAGTTCTACACTATAAAACTGGCTTGTAGTACTTGTAGCATTTGTCCTAGGTTCAAGAGCTTTCTCACCCACTAATCCCAAATGCAGATGATGTTAAGTCAGAAGGAATAGACATGCTGAAGCACAAACATGAAATGAAACAAAGGAAAATCTATAATAAGGAATAAGGACCAAATTGAAACATAGTAGAGGTGAAATAACTATGAAAGACAGACAAAGAAGATGCAGTGTATATATAATTTCTGCATTGAAGAAAAAACACACAAAGGAAATGGAGAAAGATATTTGAAGATAACATTTAGGACAAATTTTCCAAAAAATAACAATACTTGAGTCTATACATGAAAACCTCTTTGGGGACTTCAGAGGACTTCTTACAGAATGAAAAATCAAATAGATCAAGCAGACCAATGGGGCAAAATTTAAGCTAAAGAGATGAACTTCCTGACACACTGTGACTTAAGAGTTAAGTGTTTCCCTGGCTGGTGTGGCTCAGTTGGTTGGAATGTCACCCCGTTCATTCCCAGTCAGAGCACATACCTAGGTTACAGCACATATGGAGAGAGAGGCAGAGGGATGCAACCAATTGATGTTCTCCCTCTCTATCTTCCTTCTCCTCTCTTTAAAATCAAGTGTATGCTCAGGTGATGATTTAAAAAAATGTTTGGTATTTTGCTCACCTCCCAGATTTAATGAAATACTAAGACCTATATTTTCCACATTTTATAAATATTTGCAATCTACTTGCTCCTCTGTGTGCCTGGGATACCCGTCCTGGTCCAGGGAAATTTAATTTGAATTATTATATAATTTTCATCTTTGGTCTCATGCCCCCCAATGTCTTCTCCATGGTATAGATTTTTCTAAAACCTAACCATGTTAAATTTTATGAGCCCTATGATCCTGGAAAACAGCAATGATTAAGAAGTTCCCACTTCTTTTCATCCCAGGATATGGCTTACTGTGAAGAACCACTTTTCCATGTATGACCTAGATTAAACTAAAAGATGTCCCCTAGTATACCTATGACAAAATCAGACACAGATATTCCAAATCCCTATGCTTTGCATCATAGTTAGGTGAACTTTTTGTACCCACTGATCAATCTGGATGAAATACCTGCTAATTTCATTTGACCAAACTTTCACTTGTTAAGCTTTTCTTTTTTCCTTTTCCCTAAATTTTGACCCTTCTTAACATAAGCCAGCATAGGACCCGCCTAAAGATCCCTTCCAGGAATAGGCTGACCTCAAGGTAAAAGTTTCTCTGACCTACTATCCACCTAATCATGATACTTCCAACACCTGACTTTTTATAGTTTTACTAGAGGTCATGTGCACAAAATTCATGCACTCAGAGTTGGGGGGGTCACTCAGCATGGACTGCACCCTCTCACAGTCCGGGAGCCCTCAGAGGATGTCCCAGGATATGTCCCTACGGGGAGCAGGCCTAAGCCATCAGTCGGACATCCTTAGCGCTGCTGCAGAGGTGGGAGAGGCTCCCACCACTGCTGCTGTGCTAGCGAGCCATGAGCCTGGCTTCTGGCTGAGCGGCACTCCCCCTGTGGGAGCACACTGACCACCAGGGACAGCTCCTGCATTGAGCATCTGCACCCTGGTGTCAGTGCATGTCATAGAGACCGGTCATTCTGCTGTTTGGTCAATTAGCATATTAGCCTTTTATTATATAGGACAATGTCTCTAATTCAATTTTTTTTAGGTAGTTAAAGGGAGGGGCAGAATTTTCACTTGAGCCTGAAGCTAAAATTGCCCTTAGCTCAAAAATCTGCATACCACTGAGACACATCTTGGTGAGGCTCATTCTGAACCTCCGCACTGTTCTGTTATGTGTATAAGGATTGGGAACCATCTTATCTCTTTAGTGAAAAGAACCTTTTGTTATGTTACAATGAATAACTTTATCTCATGAGTTGTGTTTTGGTGTCAAGCCTGTATCCAGTATTCATGCAGCAACTTCAGCTCTTCTGTTCAATATTTACCTGGCATATCTTTTATTTTATTTTCTCTAAATCTTTCTAGATTTTTATGTATTAGATAGGAATAGCCCATGGACACAGACAATAGTCTGGCAAAGGCCTGGAAAGGGTGGGTGCAGGGTGGAGGAGATCAATGGGAAAAAAAAAAAAAACTAAAACAAAGGGACATCTGTAATACTTTCAACAATAAAGATACATTTTAAATAAAGGAAAATATCTTAGTTGAAAAGAGTTTTATGTGAAATAATATAAGTAATTGCTCTACACTGTACTTTATATTCTCAACTCCTCTCAAAGAGATATTAATCACAGCCACTATGTTAACTTAATGTTAATTTATCTTATGTTCACTGACTGCAGGACTGACTTCCGCCACACCGACCCAGCACTGACTGCCACGGCGGCTGCAATCAGACTCTGCTTTTCTCTCCTGGCCTCTGTCCGGGCCTGATCGCAGCTCCCTCAGCAGTCAGTGCTGGGTCGCTGAGGTGCCTGCAGCATGGCAGTCAATGCTGGGTCACCATGGCGACCCAGCACTGACTGCAGGACTGACTTTCGGTGTTTGGTTGAGCCTTCGGTTGTTTTGGACATTATGGACCCTGGCTCTTTATATAGAGAGAGTCTATCTTTCCTTTAAAATAAAATTATTTTCTGCCTGACCCTCTGAGATACTTTTAGATGTCATGGTTGGTGCATTCTTCCTATTGCAGTTGTCTGTCTCCTTTATTGTAATTATCCTTTTGAATAATAAGTCTCTCCTTATCTAAGTCTGGATTTGTTTTTATTAGACAAATGAGTCTTATCATGCTACTTCCCTACTTAAAACCTTATTGGCTTTTCACTGCTTTTAAGATAAAGCCCCAATTCCCCTTGCTTACAAGTCCCTTCTTGGGCTAGTTTATCCCTCACCTAAATCTCTTTAATCACATCTCCTTCCTCTCCTAAGCCATCTCCCTTGCTATGCCCCTTTTCTCTGAGTTCAAACAATCTTGCAAGTTTTTGCAGTTCCTTAAGATATCATGCTTTCTCTGAATTTTTCCAACTATCCCTCTCTTCCTCTTTCCTTTAACCTTTCTCAATATTTCTTGCTTATCTCTAAGGCCTCAGATTTAATGTTCCTTCATCCATACCTTCCTAGATCTCCTACATGAGGGCTTGGTCATATTTTAAATCCTTTTAAAAATTGTGTGTAGTCTTCCTCTCATATTGCTGTTGTGATTCTTTATCTTCTCTATCATTAGACTTTCTAACTCAAGAAGACAGCCACTATGTGCTTTTAATTGTGAAACAAATAGTATCTATTACATGGTGGGCAATAAATAACAATTGTATCAGTATTGCAATCATATTAATTGAATGAAAGAATGAATTGATTGTTTAGACACAAAAGAAGCAAAGATCAAAATAATGAAATCTGCTTCTAGCAAATAATACTTTATTGTCGGTATCATTATGGTTACAAGTGACAAAAACAGAACTTTAACTAATAGGCAAAAAGATTATGCCTTAAAAAGAAAATTAAGGTAAGAAACCTTAATGTGGATTAGTTAGGGATCTCTCAATAGTATGTCCAGGAAACTCCTTGTTTGTTTGTTGTTGTTGTTTTCAAGTTTTTTCCCATAAAGTTTGAAATCCACTGAGTTAGGATTTCCACAATGGGGAGGTCCTGTGTCTTCTCTGAACCAATCTCTGCAAGGAGAGTAAGGTAATTCCTCATTTGGTTTAATTTATTTTCCATTCCCACCCCAGCCAGAACCTCAGAGGTCAGAGTGGGAGAGAGCTAAACCCCTAGTTGCACTGCAGCAGACCAGCATCACCAAAAAAAAAAAAAAAAAAAAAAAAAAATGAGCCCTGCAAGTGGTCATAGAGCTGAATTACGGACAACCAAACCCAGAGCCTGGGTGTCCTCACGGTTTCTGCACTTGGACTTCTCTCTGCACTTTGCTTTTTCCCGAGGGTGAAACCACAGTTCATAGCTCATTTCCTTTCCTTCTAGTTCAACAAATATGTCTATTCATTAATATTTTAACATTAAATACATATTAAGCAATTCATTTCCTTTCCCACAATAAATAGAAAGTGTTTCATTTCATTTCTAAACAGACATCTAAGCAATACTTTTGCTATAGTAGTTACAGGACAATCATAGAAAACAGATACTCAAATCCAATTAGGGTGTCATTAAACACTTGTCATGCAAGGCACTGATAATGTGTTTTCCCGAAAATAAAACATCCTCCGAAAATAAGACCTACTTACAGGTTTCCTTCTGAGTGAAATATAAGGCATCCCCCCAAAATAAGGCCCCCAGGCTCTGTCTCAGAATTAAAATTAATTTACCGTAAACTGGTCATAAGGGCCGCCCTGACTGGCGTCTAGCAACCAGTGACGTTACGCAGAGTCCTGACATCACTGCTGTGTGGAGGCAGAGCGGAGGTCGGAGTGAGCGGTGAGTGCGGGGTGGGAGAGAGGAGGAGACTTTCGCAGATGAGTGTAGAAGAACAGGAGGATTAGAGCGGACAGGATGCGGCGAAGGTGGTGAGTGCTGGTCTGTCTCTGGTGACACTACCTGATGCTCGTGGCCGCCTTCATGATGACTGAAGGTTCTCAGTCAGTGGCATACCCTGCTCTAGCTCAGATCCAGGCCCCAGCAAGCCCAGTGACAGTCCCCAGGCAGGCCCCAGGGGGTAAATGTCTGATAAAGGGGTAGGGGGGATGTCTGGTGAAGGTGTTCAGTGGCACAGGGGTGGGGGGAGGGGGATCACTTAAAATGACACAGGAGGATCAGAGGGGGCAATCAAAATGACACAGGAGGATCAAAAGGGGTTACTAAAATGGTAATCCCCCCTCTGATTCTCCTGTGCAATTTTGATTCCCCCCTCTGACCCCCCTGTGTCCTTTTGAGTGATCCCCCTCCCCCCACCTTGATACTCCAATTCCTTTTTTTTTTTTTTACCTCTAGAAATGAGAGCAAAAAGAAAAAGCTACTCCGTGGAGTACAAGAAAGGAATCGTGGAAGACTCTTGGGGCCAAAATCTTACTGCTTTCTGCAAAGAGAAGATGTTGAGTATCTGATTGGTCCGAAAATGGCGAGCAGAGTATGGTAACCTCATTGAACAAGTGGACAAGGGAAATGCTAAAAAGCACAAGTGTGGATCAGGTTGGCAACCATTATTTTCCGAGCTGGAAGACCTGATCTGTGAATGGGTTGTTGACAGGAGAGCAAAGGCTTTGGTTGTGAATAGGGCTCAGATTCAAGAATTTGCCCTTGCAATGGCACCACAGTTTGACATAGCCCCCGAAGACTTCAAAGCATCACAACACTGGCTGGATAATTTTCTTCAGTGAAGTGAACTGTCTTTAAGAAGATCTACAACATTGTTTAGGTTGGAAGATACTCAAGTTATTAAGCGAGCACTTGCATTCAAGTCCTTTATTGATGATGCTGACTTCTCTAAATACAATCTTTCCAACATGATTGCTATGGATGAAACTGCAGTGTTTATGGGCCAATCATCTCAAACAACAATTAAACAGCAGGGTGCCTCCTTAGCGTACATTCCCTCCATTGCTTACGAAAGTGCACGTGTTTCCTGTATTTTGGCAATTCGTCTGGATGGCACTAAAATCCCACCTTTAATCATTTCTAAGGGCAAGAAGGAAAAGATTGAACGTGTTTTGGGCGTTTTTATTCTTGAAACTGAAAAAGCCTGGGCCACACAAGCAGTTATAAGGAAGTGGGTCAATTTAATGCTGCCGCTTGTTATGGGAGGGAGCCAAAGAGGTCTGCTAGTCTGGGATGCAGCCAGCACTCACCGCGCTAAAGACATGAAGACATTTCTTCAGGAAAGAAAAATAGATCAGATAATGATTCCCGCAGGAATGACGGCCTATCTCCAGACTCTTGATATTTCAATAAACAAGCCATTCAAAGACAATTTGCGCATGGAAATTCATGAGTACATTGAAAATAGAATGGAGAGAAATCAGTGTGGAAACTTTGTGAAACCTAAACTGCAAGAAGTTGTGACTTGGGTGAAGAATTCACGGGAGATAATCACTGACAGTTGCATTGCAAATGCACTGCGAGCAGGCTACCTTGACAAGAAGTACTCATTTAAAGACAGTGCTATTGCTAAACATGAGAGATTTGGTCCACTGATTCTGAAAGAAATGGAGTCATAAGAAATTCACCAGGAAATTCAGGAATTGGATTGTTATGATGATGTTCCAGAAGATGATGACATGATTGTCATTGAATAAATGAGTAAATTCTTGATACTGTAGGATTCACAGTGTTTGTCTGGTTTGTGTTGACAACTACTGTACTACCGTACCGTATACAGGTAATAAATTTCCTTTATTTTCACTTAACAATAAATGTGTACCGTATTCTTCTTCATGGAAAAATAAGACATCCCCTGAAAATAAGACCTAGCGTGTCTTTGGGGGCAAAAATTAATATAAGACACTGTCTTATTTTCGGGGAAACACGGTAATGATTACAACTGATTATCCTAGAGGTAATACAGAAAATAAGAAGCATTCAAACTATCCCAATATAGAGTCCCAGACGGTGCTGCTCCGCCCCCCTCGCGCGCTGCCTGCCTCACCCACGTCTCAGTAAGCCCCCAACTCGGCTTTGGACAGGAGCCTGAGGCCCACACTGAAGATGGTAAGATCGAGGAGGACGTGCCCATGCTCAAGAACTACCTGTGGCTCATCATCACCTCGTGTTTTTGCCCCGTGTACCCCATCAACATTGTGGCTTTCATCTTCTCTGTCATGTCTCTGAACAACTACAACAATGGAGAGGTGGAAGGATCCAGGATGCTTGGGAGGAATGCCAATGGGTGGCCAATGCCTCCATCATTATTGGCCTTATCATCGGTATTTCTTGTACAGTTCACTTTGCAAGGAAAGCCTGAGCAGCCTGCAGTTGCCCGACCATGGAGGTTGGAATTCATCCACACACACCCCAAAAGAGTTTCTGAGAAATGGATTCTAGACTTCTGACCGTGAGATCTTTTCCCTCAGGACTCTCCAGAGACAGGTCCTGGCAAATGAACTTTAAAGTCCAAAATGTAGGAAAACCACCCAGCACAGCCAGATCCGCTGGCCATTGTTTTTTTTTTTTTTTTTTTTTTTTTTTAAACAAGTCTCACTCTTTCAGTTTAGCAAAAGCCATTGTGTCCAGTCCTCTTTTCCAGAGATGAGCCTCAGGAAATTTAGTTACTTTTCAGATGGGGGCGGGGGGGGGGGGGAGGGGAGGGGGAGCGGGAGTTCTAGGAAGAGCAATGGATGGGTGGTATTTGCAATGTCAAGTACAAACATTTGCAGCATGCTTAGCATTGTCTAATAGAGCTGAATTTGTGCATTTTTTCCTTTATTTTTACATATGGTAGCTTTGCTTCAATCTTCAGTAGCTCCTCCCTCATCAAACGCACAAAGGCAGGGGCCTCTGGCCCTTTGTCTTGGCCCACTTTCCTTAAAGGCCCCCTCCCTTGCTTGCATCCACCATTGGTCAACTTGACCTGGACCTCACTCTCCACAACAAATGAGAATGTACTTAGTGGTCAATTCTAGGTACATGAGCACCTTCCCTATCCCAGTCTTAGGAATAAATTGGTTGTGTTTATGGAATGTGCTTTTGTGCTTTTTTTCAATCTCTCTCTCTCTCGGCAAGTCTCAGGCAAGATCTTTGATTTTCATGAATGCCACCTGGAAATGCCACCCATTGTATTTCTTTTCTGTCAAATGTAAGCCCTTTAGGTGTGATTGCACAGGAGCCATTATTCTGTCTGCCAGAACATGTTAGCGGCTAGCCCCATGTTCCAGAGAATGCGAGGCATACCACTGGTGGTCCACAATTTTTAAGTCATTTATAGATATAACAGTAAATGATACTGAATCACAGAGAACATCTCCCCTTTTATATTCTTCTTCAATCTCTGTTTAGGGCTCATGGGTCCTTAACACCTTTCTGAAATGTTGGCTCCTTTCCTGTCTCAGGAAAGAAAGAGCAGGTCTCAAAGTCTTCTGTTGAGATACAATTTAATACATGGTGTTGCGGTCATTGTGTTTCTTTATTAATTACCTTCCATTTACGGCTTCCTCTTAGGGATTTGATATATTGTTCCTGTTCAAATAAATTCACTTAAAAAATAGTGGACTCACAGAAAATATCAAGTGATTACATGTCACAACAGGTGACATGTACATATGGCCAAAATGATATCAAGAACTAATATTGGAGATATGTGATAATGAACTTTCCTAAGCAAGAGAAAAGGCAGCTTATTCTAAGTGAATAAACATGAGGCTGAGTCAAAACACCTTGGTTCCATATGGTCCCTGACTGACGAAGCAAATCCATGTTAGGCAAGTTTCTCTGCCTCTCTGTGAAATCTATTTTCTGGAAAAATGGGGATAACACCACCTACCTACATACCTCAGTGTTGTTATGAGAATGAATTGCCATAATAGATGTGAATGCCCCTGGAGGGAAATTCTAAGTGCTTGTTCTTAGATTATCGTGGATCTCAGGCATTGTTAAAATCCTGGACTCTGGCAAAAAATAGATGGTGATGGACATCAGATTCCACCTGTCACTTCGCTCAGGTGTCAGTCATGAACCAGCACGTCTCCCAGGAGGACACTGAATCAGGGTCATGAATCTTCAGTACGCAGAGATCCTAGCACCATTCCAGTAGATTGGATCCTCATTTCTGTTTCTGATGTCATGGTTTTTGTTTGTTTGTGTTTGGCTCCCTGATCTGTTACCCAAGTCAAATACAAAGTGTTGCTGAGAGGCAGAGTAAAACTAGTTTTAAGTAAGCCTGTGGTTTTTTTTTTTTAAATCCCAATATATTGTAGAGAATACCAACCACATTCACTTATTTATAATGACAAATATATGACCCTGAAGAAGTAAAAATAAAATAGAATCATCCAAGCAACACATAGTACTTTTGGAACTATAGTTTCAAAGCTGAAGTGTCTCTTCTCAAAATTATTTCTAATCTTGAGTTTATGGAACTCTTTTCTCTAATCTTTCCAAGTACATGAAATAATTCCTTGTAAGTATATTTTAATTACACTTAACAGCAAATTATTCCTTCTCTTTAGGTATTCATATTGTCTCATGAAACCAGAAAACAATTAAAACCTGTCCTGCCTCTAACTGGAAGTCACACTGTAAGACCTTATTCCATAGAGCAGGAAGACCTTCAGTAGATGAGAGTAACTAAGCTAATTTAAATATGGATGAATACAGGAACCAATTCCCAGGCTCTGTTACCCTCTTTGTTGAAACCCATTCTCCTGGAAAATCATTTTCTTTAGCTATTGGAGAACAAAATGCATTGTCAAGAAATTTTATAGCAATAATTATAAAAGATGTCCATTTGAACCCATTGAGGTCTCACTGATTTTATAAGACCCAGCAGACCGCCCTGCAGGAGAACACTGTATTTATGCGTGCAATATATGCAAGAATTGAGATCATAAAATTAAATGACCACATAGAACTGTCATTTATATGATGAGCGCCTACATACGTGAAGGCTGGTTTATTTTTCAGAGTCAAGTTGCGCTAAATGGTCCACTCTAAGTGAACATTTTTAATCACACATTTCTTCACCGTCTCTGCAATATTACACTTGAAGGACTGGTGAGCAGTTTTCAATGAAATGCTAAATAGTTACTGGCACTGCTATTCTGACAGAAGAGCTCACTAAAATAGAAGTACAGTACATATTGTATGCAATTATTTTATGAGGGACATTATGGTTACTAGAATAACATTTCACCATTACCAACTGCTGAGAGAAAAGTCATTAAGATATTTGGCGAGCCAGCACAATTTTTCAACAGAGCTGTAGTACAAGACCTTAGAACAGTTTCCATAGAGGGAAGCTGGCTGTCTCACAGGGATAAAAATCAAGTCTCAAGTCTATGTTTGATTTACAGTACTTTATTTTCAGAGTCCAATGAGGAAGTTACAGGATGTGTTAGGAGAACACAGGGAATGCTTATGTGAAATATACATACATTTCAGATATGAGCATTTTTGGTGTATATGTTTGTGATTGTGTGTGTAAAAGATTAACCTCTTATGATAATTTTATGACACTCTCAATGTGATAAAACTCATCTTTTACCAGGAACCTACCTTTGCCCAGAAATTAATTTATTTAAAGAGTTATTTTCGGGTTTTGTAATAAAAAGACATTCATGGATGGGGAGGGTATAGAGTAGGAATGTGTCTGAAAACACTTCACCCAAATAAAATAGAATAAAGTGAGCTATTTGCTATAAAAATTTAACATTTCCTGCCATGGATATTGGTGGCAAAAAGTGGTAACAGTTTTACAAGTGTTTTGCATATGTACATACATACATATGTGTATATTCAGACACATACACATATGAGATAGCTAGCCTTTTTTCTTTTTAAAAAATATATTTTATTGTCTTTTACAGAGAAGAAGGGAGTGGGGTAAAGAGTTAGAAAAATGGATTGGCTGCCTCCTGCAAGACACCCACTGGGGATCAAGCCTGCAACCAGGTACATGCCCTTGACTGGAATTGAACCTGGGACCTTTCAGTCTGAAGGCCGATGCTCTCCACTGAGCAAAACTGGTTTGGGTAATAGCTAGCCTTTTGATTGCTAAACTGACAAAGCTTACCATTTACTCCTGCCAGTGCTACTTCTGCAACTCCTAAGTCATTACATCAGAAAAAGACACCAACATTCACCAAAAACAAATATACTAAATATTCTTTGGCACCTCAACAATAACCAATATAGAATAGAATTATTTAGTCAAATACATGAATATACATGGCCAACTGTGAAGCAAGGCTGAGCCCTTTCCTTCTATCACTGCCATGGTCCCTTGAGTCAGTGTCATGCTACCTTATATAGAGGTCCCCATTAGTAACCATTGGTTGAGTGAATATTAACACACACACACCAACAACAACACAAAAAATAAAAACATATTGGAGATCTTTTAATGAATGATAGTGTCAAATTGATATTTAAAATTACTCAGAAGATTGGATTCTATTCCTCTATATTCAATACTTTTGACTCCATGTAAAAAGGTCTTGGTTTCTCACAAAAGTTATAAAAAAGAAAAAAAAAAGATAGTCAATTCAGTTTAAAAAAATGAAGCTAGAAAATCAACTGAATATTTTATTCCTTGATGTTTTTGTGCATATTGAAGCATCCTGATTACTGATAATAAAACTCATCAATATCATTAAGATAAATGTGGTATCACCTTATTTTTAGATAAACCATTTTGGGCAGTACCAAGGAGAAAGGAAAAATATTGTTCTTGATAGAAATGATGTTTTCTAACAAGAAAATAAAGTAAACCCATAACTGTTGATCCTGTAATAATGTTCTTTTTATCCATGCACTTTGTTTCAAATAAAGTAGCACAGTATCTTGTACAGATGGTATAAATATAACCTGTTTTGTTTTAAAATAACAACTTTCTCTTTTTACCTTCTCTTTTATATCCCACCATAATTACATCACTTTGCAGTGACAGCCAAGGGAGTCTTATCCAGTCAATGACTATCTGGGCCTAGATATTGGGATTCTGGGGGTAAAGAAAGACTGGAAAATATTATCCTTTATTTTTTTAATTCACTCTGTCTATTCCAGATCCCACCTAGAACCAGTAATAAATCAGCCACCTGTACACACAGGCCACCCATAATGTCATTTAAAAGCAGGAAGGAGTTCACTCTAAGGAGAAAAATGTAGAAAATATTTAAAATCTTTTTTTCCCTTTTTTTCTTTCTTTGTTTCTTTCTTTCTCTTTGTTTCTTCTTTTGCTTCTTTCTTTGCTTCTTTCTTTCTTCCTTTCTTTCTTTCTTCTTTTGCTACTTTTTTTTTTTTTTTTTTTTTTTTTTTTTTTTTTTTTTTTTTTTTTTTAGTATCTCCTAGCATTATAAGTGGCACATGGCAGGTTATATTTGAATGAATGAGTGAATGAATGAATTAATGAATATACAGATAAATGAATTAATCAAATCCTGAAATAAATGAAGGAAAGAATAGTTTAAATTATTTTAATATATCTATTTAAATTACATATTTAAATTATAGTTTCCTATTAAATTTTCTATATTAAGCACATACATTTAGTTACCTTGCAGTAGAGGGTATAAGAATACTATTATATGGTTTCTATATACAGGCATTGTAAATGCTATTCGTATTTGATAAAAAAAAAAAAATATGTCCGCATAATGCAGAAAACTTTAGAGACACATTTCAGCCCAGAAGGCACTGTCTTTGGCAAACTGTTAAGGATTTTTTTTTTTTTCATGGCACAGCAAACACCTTAAAAATGCTGAACAACAGCTGTTGGATAAAGATTTTAACAAAATACATACTTAAGTTCAAGGAGGGCTATGAAAACTGCTTGGTAAACAGAACAGCTTCATTTTTCCAAAGTTTTCAAGTCTTGTGACCCTGGGGAAAGCTTAATTAAATGCAATAAAGAAGAAGTAAATCATAAAAATTGAATAAGTCAAAATATAAAATAGTCTATTATTATTGCCTGTAGGGTTTGTTTTGTAAATATTTTATCCTCAGTCCACACTTGGCTTCCTTTTCTCCCATCTGTTAAGGGCTATCCGGGGCATAACCCATGCTGTTCCACTCAGTCGCTTGACTTCCTTTTAGTCTTCTTATAATTTATAAAATGTTTTTAGAAACATAGTACTTCAAGTTTTTCTTCTCATAACTTTGTTTGTTGTTCCTTTCACCCACAGAATTGCTGCAATTAGAGACAGAAAAGAGATCCAGAAAGACATCGGTCCATCCTTTGGGTTTTAGCCACAATTGTTTCTTTATGGAGTTGCTCTAGTCCTGCCTCAATTAAATGTTCCAATCCTATATAATAAAAGGCTAATATGCAAATTGACTGAAGAGCAGAACAACCGGTTGCTATGATGTGCACTAACCAACAGGGGACAGATGCTCAACATAGGAGCTTCCTCCTGGTGGTCAGTGCGCTCCCACAGGGGGAGCACTGCTCAGCCAGAAGCCCTGACTGCCAGCAGTCGGATATCTCCTGAGGACTCCTGGACTTAGTGAGGGTGCAGGCTGGGCTAAGGGACCCCCCCAGTGCACAAATTTCATGCACCTTGCCTCTAGTGTAATGTAAATCTCCCAAGATCCAGTGGGATTTGTTTCATATAATATATAGACACCTTCAGCAGTGAGTTGTTCTCATTTATGTTATAGTTTCTAAAATAATATGTAGACATCGGAGTTCATCTCATTAGTTTCCTACTTTGTACTTGTTTATGAACTGAGAGCTCAAAGTGAATATTGAACAAAGTTTAAAGGCATTAAATATTAATAAGTCTATAAGGACTGAGTGTATGTTGAAATACATGGAATAAATTTTAGATTTGTATAAATACTATATCAATATTGTTTTAAATCAATATCTTGGTAGTCATTCACCTTTTCATCATGATATTTCTGTTACAATATGAGACTATACAGTTTTTCCAATAAACAAAAATTATCAGTAAGTGTTAGTATCAGATTCATCTTTTATGATAAACACTAGAGGCCCGGTGCACGAAATTCATGCACGGGGGTGTGTGTCCCTCAGCCCAGCCTGCATCCTCTCCAATCTGGGACCCCTTGAGGGATGTCCAACTGCCTGTTTAGGCCATCCCCTGAAGGCCTGGTCACCCCTAACTGCCCTCCCCTGCAGGCCTGGTCCCTTCCAACTGCCCTGACCTGCAGGCCTGGTAGCCCCCAACATTCCTCCTCTGCCAGCCTGGTCACCCCTAACTTCCCTCCCCTGCAGGCTTGATCACCCCCTACTGCCCTCCCTTGCAGGCCTGGTCCCTCCCAACTGCCCTCCCCTGCTGGCCTAATTGTCCACAACTGCCTTCCCTTGCAGGCCTGGTCCCTTTCAACTGCCCTCCCCTGCTGGCCACCATGTGGTGGCCATCTTGTGTCCACATGGGGGCAGACATCTTTGACCACATGTGGGCAGCCATCTTGTGTGTTGGAGTGGTGGTCAATTTGCATCACATCACATTAGATAGGATGTCTTTACCCTATAGAGGTTGATCCAAAATTGGAGCATTATTTTCTTTTATTAGTCAAGTCATACTTACAGGCCAATGAGAGCATATTTAAAGGTCCACTTGCATACGTATACTATATATTTGCAAAATATAACAAATTAGCTATCCTATCTAATAAAAGAGTAATATGCAAATTGACTGTCACTCCAACACACAAGATGGCTGCCCCCATGTGTTCAAAGATCCTGCCCCCATGTGGACACAAGATGGCTGCCACATGATGGTCAGCAGGGAAGGCTGTTGGGAGGGACCAGACCTTGAAGGGAGGGCAGTTGGGGGCAATTGGCTGACAGGAGAGCAGTTAGGCATCAATCAGGCTGGCAGTGGAGTGGTTAGGGGGTGATCAGGCTGTCAGGCAGAAGTGGTTAGGGCAATCAGAAAGGCAGGCAGGCGAGCAGTTGGGAGCCAGCAGTCCTGGATTATGACAGGGATGTCCGACTGCCCGTTTAGACCCAATCCTACTGGGATCGGGCCTAAACGGGCAGTCGGACATCCCTCGAGGGGTCCCAGATTGGAGAGGGTGCAGGCTGGGCTGTGGGAAACACAGGTCCATGCACGAATTTTGTGCACCAGGCCTCTAGTTTATAATAAAAGATTGTGCATCATCAGTAAATATATATGAAATACCTCTTATCAGCAAGATCCATGTGTCAAGTTCTTATATAAAACATAGTGCTCATTTTAGGTATATAGCCTGTATTAAGAGCTTTTGTATGGGTAGGTAGGGGGTAGAGATACAAAGTAAATGTGCAAATTTTCTCACTGGTCAGCAAATTAATACATTCCATCTATGTTGTCATTTATGCCTCAAGCATTGTTTTATTGATTTGACAGTAAGTGTTAATTTCATTAGTGGTGGATAAAATATCAAAATCAACAAGTGTTATACTATATTAGGGTTTCTTATTTACGCCTAATGTTATTTGTGAGTTTTTTTCAATATCTCTTTGTGTGGTAAAGTACAAGTTCTCTCACAGGACAATACTCTCAAACCATTATCTTAGGAATATATGAGTCAACAGAGAAGCCGTGGTCTATTTCATGTATTTTTGCTAAACATTAATCAATTTGCTTTCCTTTTACCATAACAACAGTGCTATTTCTTTGCCTCTCCTGCTGGACATGCCAGCTGATTAGATACCAAATCTCAAAAAGTACCAATTAAAATAAAAATAGTTAAATCTGGAATAAGTAAAAAAGTGTAGGTTTGGAACAGTGTGAAATTTTATAAGTGGTCATTATCAATAGCTGTAATACATTTTGCTTTGCTTATGATGACTCATTGACAATAGTCTAGTGGCAGTACAAAAGGCTGAAAAGTGAAAACAGAAAATTTCAAATTTCTTAGTGATAATTAAACTCAATTTCTTATCAGATATTTTTAAGCTAATTTAATATATATTGATAGCAAATGGAATCAACATGTCTATCTTCAATTTTTCCATTATTCAACTACAATTCAAAAATAATAACCTGTGATTATCTGTGACTAGAGGTCCAGTGTAAGACATTCATGCACTGGGGGTGGGGCGGGGGAAGGTTGTCCCCCAGCCTGGCCTATGCCCTCTTGCAGTCTGGGATCCCTTGGCGGATGTCCACTGAGGGGTCCTTAGCACTGCCACAGAGGCGGGAGAAGCTCCTGCCACCACTGCTGTGCTCCCTAGCCATAAGTCCAGCTTCTGGCTGAGTGGCGCTCCCTCTGTGGGAGTGCACTGACCATCAGGGAGCAGTCCTGTGTTGAGTGTCTGCCCCCTGGTGGTCAGTGCATGTCATGGCGACTGGTCATTCTGCCGTTTGGTCTATTTGCATATTAGTCTTTTATTATATGGGATTATTTGGAAAAATAGTGTTTTTTTAATTAATAAAAAGGTACTTACTTATTTAGTTTCCTCATCTGCAGAATGAGGAAATATGTCTAAATCAGAATTGCACAGAAATTGTCACTCTTAATTTCCACCCTCAAGACAGACATTGATCATGCATTTTTATTTATTTATTTATTTATTTTTTTTGTAATCTGGGTTATGTACAGTCTTCTCTATTTGGCTTTGATGTACATTGTCTTGTTCCTGGAACCTGTGGACTGAAAGAATAGAGCTGTCTATCCCATCCTCCATATACTCAATGTACTATGGTATAATGGGAACAGGATAATTACAAAAATGATTGTCATTTAGAAAAAAACAATGGGTGAAACATCAATGATGGTCTGTAGCAATGCAGAAATCATACAGGATTAGGTATTATGAAGGTCCATAACTCTGGGTTTGAGAATTTTCATATTAGGCCCAAATCTTCTCCCTGGGTGGAAAAACCTTGTCTAGTATCCTTTATGACTCTCACCTTTCCCTCTGCAAGGTTTATGATTTTACATTATCTTGCTTGAAATATTTGAAATGGATGCTATAAAATACTAGAGGCCCAGTGCACAACATTCGTGCACTCAGGGAGTGGGGAGAGGGTTGCTCAGCCAGGCCTGTGCCCTTTTGAAGTCTGGGAGCCCTTGGGGGATGTCCAATTCTCAGCTTAGGCCCACTCTCCCTGGGGAGATGGCCTAAGCCACAGTTGGACATCCTTAGCACTGCTGCAGAGGCAGGCCGCTGCACTCACCAGCCATCAACCCGGCTTGTGGCTGAGTGGTGCTCCCCCTGTGGGAGCGCACTGACCACCAGGGGGCAAGCCAAGCATTGAGCCTCTGCCCCCTGGTGGTCAGTGCGCGTCATAGTGACCAGTCATCCCTCCGTTTGAGATAGATTTTCATATTACCCTTTTATTATATAGGATGTCCTCTTTGGAGCTATCCATTTATGCAAGGATACAAATGTAGTTTTGAAACCCAAAATGTCAAAAGCTTTTTGGGTCAGGGCTCATGATTTTTTCAGTAAGTTATTCTCTTTGCTTTCAGTTATTCTCATATCCCAGGAACCACCCAAAATTGTTTTCACCCTGATTTGTTTTGTTTCTTAAATACCATGACTTCCATTTTCAATGTAGTTATGGTGACCATGATGCCATCTGGAACATAAATGTGGAAAGACCATATCTTAATCTCCTCTGTGCATGAATTACTTTATCAAACTAAGAAGTTTAGTTAAGCTTTTTCTCATGGCCTTTTAATGTCTTATTATTGATATTTAGAAATAGTTCTTCTAATCCTGTTAATTCTGAATTCTGCACATTTTAGATACTTCTTATTTATGCTAGCAAAACCTGCCAATTATCTCTTAAGCTTATTTCTTCATTGTAATACTTTATCAAAACTACCAATAACGAACAACACATATGGGAATGTTGTTGCTGTTGTTTACACAATAGTATTTCTGAGAGCTACATTCTTATTAAATATGAACTTTGCCTCTTAAGTGACTCCAGGTTAAGTTTACCAAATGGGTTGTCGCAAAACAAATACGAATTTTCATTTTCCACCCATTGATGGTGGTCTCTTTACCATCTCCAATGCTTATATTAATCTGGGAAGTTAATTTGCTTCTTTAACAAACAACTCCCAAAAATTCAGAAGTGTTACCAATTAAAAATATACTTTTTGTTCATGTTACAGTCTTGTGTGGGTTTGGCAAAAGTGCCGAAAAGTTTCTTACAAGTTTGACTAAGTCAAATTTAGGACTAAGGAGTTAGTCCTTTACTCCAAGTCACATAGGAGAAAAAAAGAAATATGGAAAATCCCACAGAACATTTTACGGCCTAGAATAATTGCATAATTTGTATTCCCTTCCTATTGGCTATAATTTAGTTACCTGTTTCTACCTGGATGTCAGAGAAGCTGGGTATAATTATCTCCTTATTTGACTACAAAGTAAACCAAAATAACATAGTTATCTCATAGCTTTATAGTGGACTAGAGGCCCAATGCACGAAATTCGTGCACAGGGGTGTGTGTCCCTCAGCCTAGCCTGCACCCTCTCCAATCTGGGACCCCTTGAGGGATGTCCGACTACTGGGGTTGGGCCTTAAAGGGGCAGTCAGACATCCCTCTCACAATCCAGGACTGCTGGCTCCCAACTGCTTGCCTGACTGCCTTTCTGATTGCCCTAACCACTTCTGCCTGCCAGCCTGATAACCCCCTAACCACTCCCCTGCCAGCCTTATTGATGCCTAATTGCTCCCCTGCCAGCCGATTGCCCCTAACTGCCCTCCCCTGCCAGCCTGATCATCCCTAACTGCCCTCCCCTGCAGGCTTGATGACCCATAACTGCCCTCCCTTGCAAACCTGGTCCCTCCCAACTGCCCTCTCCTGCTGGCCATCTTGTGTCCACATGGGGGCAGTCATCTTTGACCACATGGGGGCAGCCATCTTGTGTGTTGGAGTGATGGTCAATTTGCATATTACTTTTTTATTAGATAGGATAGAGGCCTGGTGCACAGGTGGGGGCTAGTTGGTTTGCCCTGAAGGGTGTCCTGGATCAGGGTGGGTTCCCTTGGGGCATGGGCGGCCTGGGCGAGGGGCCTGTGGTGGTTTGCAGGCCAGCCATGCCCCCCGGCGACCCAAGTGGAGACCCTGGTATCTGGGATTTATTTATCTTCTATAATTGAAACTTTGTAGCCTTGAGAGGAGGCCAAGGCAGGTCAGGGCTGCGGAAGCTTGGCTTCCTCCATTGCCGGGGTCAACTCAAGCCTCCTGCTCTCTCCAGCTCCATGGCTGCTGCCATTTTTGTTGGGATTTATTTATCTTCTATAATTGAAACTTTGTAGCCTTAAGTGGAGTCCAGGGCCAGCCAGGGTGTGTGGGGAAGCTTGACTTCCTCCATTGCCGGGGAAACCCAAGCCTCCTGCTCTCTCTGTGGCCACATCCATCTTGGTTGGGTTAATTTGCATACTTGCTCCTGATTGGATGGTGGGCGTGGCTTATTGGTAAGTGGATGTACCATCAATTTGCATATTGCTCTTTTATTAGATAGGATATAAACACTTTTATTTTTTATTTTTTTATTGTGATTATTTTTGAATTTGGTCATTATGATAACCAGAACAGTGAGCCGAGGTTTTTTCCCAGGATCATGACTCACAATGCCAAAGAATTAAGACCAGAAGATTTAAACAAAAGGGTGGAAAATTTATTACAAGTAGATTCAGACTCCCACATGGAGATGGGGTCCCAATAATGGGCTGCCCATTAAAGCCTTGTAGTCCAGGGGTATATATTTGCTACAAGCCTGCTTCTATATCTACCCGTGTCTTCACTGGATTTATTCCCTCAGTTGTTTTTGCCAAGCAATGGACCTGAACTTTCCCCTATTTCTATGTGTTCTTTCTATGTTATTATGCTGAAATGTCTCTGTTTCTATGCATTCATACATCATGTTGCTGCAGGCCCTTCCTTGGTTCCCCAGGCCTCCTGCTTTGAGTCCAGAAACATTTTATAATTTCTTCACAGTTGGTTTCTCTGATTAGGCTTTCTAAAACTGCTGTGTCTGCCCCTGCCTATGTTCCACCTGCCTTTATTTTCCCCTGGACCCCTGCCCTGTCTGTCTGAGTTTCAAGATAACCCTCTCAGTTATATCAAATTTATTCTTGAAATATATTTCACTGGGTAGAGAATTCTAGGATGGCAGGTATTTCCTTTCAGCAAATGGAAACCACCATCCATTTATATATTTCTTCCATTGTGACCACTGAGTGATCCTATGTCAATCTAACTAGTCCCCTTTAAAATAACCCATCAATCCTCATCCCCTGCTTTCAAGATTTTCTCCTGATATTATTTTCTCCCTCATTTATTTTATGTATGCATGTTTGTACATATTTGCTGTTTTATTAAGTTGTAAAGTCAAGCATTTGCACTGATTTACTTATACAAACTATAAAGAAATCAATAGTCAACAAGTATAAAAAAATATACTAATAAATAAATGAAGAAAGTGATATAATTACATTATATCTATTTTGTAGCTTATAATCTATAAATGGATTTAATCAATGATTAGTTCCTTTTACTATTGTTAACAGATCACTCCAATATTTTGTGTATTACAATAACCTATTATTTTTCTCATAATTTTATAAGTCAAGGTTGCAGGGAGGACTTGACTGGACCTTTCTCACTTGAGGTCTCTCATGCAGTTGAAAGCAAAGGTTGTAAATGGTTACAGTGATTTGAAAGCTCAATTGTATTGAATATACAAAATAGTTTACTTATATGTCTGAGAGCTCAACTTAACTGAAAGCTTTTATGGGACTTGACCAAAATATCAACTAGATTCTACAGGGTGGTGGTATCAAAGTAATTAGACTTATTACATGGCAGCTTGGTTCCTTTAGAGCCCAGAGTTTCAACCTTAGCACTATTGACATTTTGGGCTGGATTAGTCTTTATTATAAACTAGAGGCCCGGTGTACAAAATTCGTGCACGGGGGTGTGTGTCCCTCAGCCCAACCTGCACCCTCTCCAATCTGGGACCCCTCGAGGGATGTCCGACTGCCCATTTAATCCCGATCCAAGTAGGATCAGGCCTAAATGGACAGTCAGACATCCCTCTCACAATCCAGGACTGCTGGCTCCCAACTGCTTGCCTGCCTGCCTGCCTTCCTGATTGCCCTTAACCACTTCTGCCTGACAGCCTGATCACCCCCTAACCACTCCCCTGCCAGCCTGATTGATGCCTAACAGCTTCCCTGCCAGCCTGTTTGCTCCTAACTGCCCTCCCTTACAGACCTGGTCCCTCCCAACTTCCCTCCCCTGCTGGCAGTCTTGTGGTGGCCATCTTGTGTCCACATGGGGGCAGTCATCTTTGACCACCTGGGGCAGCCATCTTGTGTATTGGAGTGATGGTCAATTTGCATATTATTAGATAAGATTAGATAGGATTGAGGCCTGGTGCATGGGTGGGGGCCGGCTGGTTTGCCCTGAAAGGTGTCCTGGATCAGGGTGGGGGTTCCCTTGGGGTGTGGGGTGGCCTGGGCGAGGGGCCTGTGTTGGTTTGCAGGCCAGCCACGCCTCCCAGCGACCCAAGCAGAAGCCCTGCTATCTGGGATTTATTTATCTCCTATAACTGAAACTTTGTAGCCTTGAGTGAAGGCCAGGGCTGCGGGAACTTGGCTTCCTACATCTCTGGGGGCAACTCAAGCCTCCTGCTCTCTCCAGCTCTGTGGCTGCCACCATTTTTCTTGGGATTTATTTATCTTCTATAATTGAAACTGTGTAGCCTTGAGTCCAGGCCTGGGCCTGCCTGGGAAACCCAAGCCTCCTGCTCACTCCATGGCTACAGCCATCTTGGTTGGGTTAATTTGCATACTCACTCCTGATTGGCTGGTGGGCATGGCTTGTAGGTGTAGCGGAGGTATGGTCAATTTGCATGTTACTCTTTTATTAGATAGGACTAAAGGCCCATTGCAGGAAGATTCCTGCAAGAATAGGGCTTCCTGTGGCCAGAGTGAAGCAGAGAAGGGAGCGAAGCCCGCTGCGGCAGGCTTCACTCCCTTCTCCACTGCCTCAGCTCCCTCTCATCTCCACTGCCTCGGCTCCACTCCCAGCTCCACTCCTGTCTTCAATGTCTCAGCTCCCTCCCATCTCCGCTGCCTAGGCTCCGCTCCCATCTCTGCTGCCTCAGCTCCCTCCCTTCTCCACTGCTTCGCTCCCTTCTGCAGCACTTGGCTTCCTTCTATGTGGTCTTCAGTCTTCACTCCACACCTGTGTATGCAAATTAACCTCCATCTTTGTTGGGTTAATTTGCATACTTGCTCTGATTGGCTGGTAAGCGTAGTAGAGTGACGGTCAATTTGCATGTTTCTCTTTTATTAGTATAGATGGCTGTTCTATGCCTTGTAGGATGTTTAACAAATCTCCATCCTCTACTCACTAGATGGCAGTAGTACCACCTTCTTAGTTCTGACAACCAAAGTTATCTCCAGGCATTACCAAATGGGAGGAGGCTTACTGTAGATTTCCTGTAGCAGAGAATTGTTGTCCTAAAGTGAGCATCCAAAACAAGTCAAGCAGAAGATGCATGATTTTTGTCTGACCTAGATTCAAAACTCTCATAGTATTATTTTCACTGCATTTTATTGGTTACAAGACAATCAAAAGAGTAAGCTGATATTCAAGGGGGAACCACATATACTCTTAAGGGAAAGTGACAAAAATGTTTAACATGTTTTAAAATAATCACAAATGGTCACCAACATAAAAAAAATGTGAATCTGATAAAGCCTATAGGTCTAACTAAAAATTGATATAAAACACAGAGATTATATTAAATGATGCATATGGATTTAATGAGAACTATCCAATTAATCCAGATCATGGGAAAGTCTGAAAGTTAAAAGATGCAGTTCACTCAACAAATAAAATTCAAGTTCAAAAAATAATTAAGGAGAAACTTATAGATTAAAGAGACTGAAGAGACATACCAAACATTGAAATGTATGTACATTATTAGAATTCTGATTCAAACAATATAAGAAAAATTATGAGAATTCTTGAATGTGGATACTGACTGGGTACTTGATAATAAGAAATTATTGATAAACTTCCATCTATGTTTATGGTATTGTGGTGTTGTTTTAAAAAAAGGTCCCTGATAGTTTAGAAGTAGATCATTAAATGTATGAGTTTAAAATAATATGATGTCTGAAATTTGTTTCAAAATAATGCAAGACTGGGATAAAGGGAAGAGTCTTTTCTAATTTTTAAAAATTATATGAGTCTATGAATCATCACTTGAAATATTTAGAAGATTACAACATTAATCACTGTAATCAGTTTTTACAAATTGTTAAATATATACATTTCAGTAAAATCTTAAGATATTATTTCTAAAGATTAAAAATTATATTCAAATTATTAAGTATGTACTCATGATACAAAGTTTGAAAACATTGAACTATTTGAGAGAAAAACAGCAATAATTTTAAAACTCAGAAAAAAACTAATGTGAAATTCTTATGTTTCCTTGAGGTCATATTCCTAAGCATGGACATAATGCAAACATGATTAGGATAGATCACACTGTATATGCCAATTTCCCAATCAACATTATATCATATGTATTTTTCCATATTACTTAAAAACTTCCAATAATTATTTTTCAATAAAATTTTACAGTTGTAGTCACATGGGTCCTGCACAAACAAGGAAATTTCAAGGTCTTTTACTGAATATTTTAAAAAATATTGTTATAAATGAAAAAATTGCCCATGTCTACCAATTGGCTATGGGTAGAATAAATTTTAAAAGTAAAAAAGAAAAAAGAAAAGTTTTAAAACTGAACTTATTTATTTTAGTTTTTAGTGGTTTCTTTTAAATTTTCTACATACAAAATGTAAATAATTTTCTCACCTTCCTAATAATTATATCTTTATTTCTGCTTTCTTTCTTTCTATGCTGGATAAATTTCCAACTAATTGCTAAATAATGATGGTATCAATATATATATATATATATATATATATATATATATATATATATGTATATATTCTCCAAAATTTCTTTATTAACATCAGATAACGTAGTTGGATGCTTTTACACACAGATGTCATTTCAGTTTTTGTCAGTGTCAGATTCATAGAAATATCTGGCCCAGGATACAATCAAGAATTCTGTCATAAAAGTCTTTATCATGGAATCTTGGAGGTGTTCAGTTGCTTAAGGATAAATCTGGACATCTCTTTTTCATCCACTGGCTACCAGAAACTCATTTCAGTGGATAATAAATGCAAACTTTGTACTTTTTATAAAAAGCATATGGCCACAGAAGTTGCTACTGATATTCTGGGTAAATAATGGAAAGATTATGTGGTTAGAATCAGTTGTGTGTATGTCAGATAAGGTTTCCCTATGAAGCAGGGTATTTTCACTCATGGCAGTGTGTACATGCTACCAAGTGGAATTCCTGTTGTAGACCAAAGAGAACTGGAGAAAGGAAGCACCCATCTCTCTGCAATAGCATTGTGGATGCCAATATGAGTGTTTTCAACTTAGTCGTTGTAAAAAAAAAAGGGGGGGGGGGAAGGGGGAAATATATTCCTAGTCTCACTGACATACTACGTCTTGGGTCTAAAAGAACTAGCAGAATCCTCAAACTTTTCAATCTCTCTAAAAAAAGATGATGTCTACCAATATGTTGTGAAAAAGCCCCTCAACAAAGAAGGTAAGATACTGAGGATCAAAGCTCCTAAGAGTCATTGTTGTATTACTCCATTCATCCTATAACACAAACATTGGTGTCTTAATCTGAAGAAACAGTATTCTTAAAAAAAAAAAAAAAAAAAAAAAAAAAAAAAAAAGATCCTGCTGAATATGCTAAACTTTTGGACAAGAAGAGAAAGAAAGAAAGAAAGAAAGGAAGAAAGGAAGAAAGGGAGAAAGGGAGAAAGAGAGAAAGAAAGAAAGAAAGAAAGAAAGAAAGAAAGAAAGAAAGAAAGAAAGAAAGAAAAAGGAAGAAAGGAAGGAAGGAAGGAAGGAAGGAAGGAAGGAAGGAAGGAAGGAAGGAAGAAGAAAGAAAGAAAGAAAGACAGAAAGATGAAAGAAAGAAAGAAAGAAAGAAAGAAAGAAAGAAAGAAAGATGAAAGAAAGAAAGAAAGAAAGAAAGAAAGAAAGAAAGAAAGAAAGAAAGAAAGAAAAGGAAGAAAGAAAGGAAGGAAGAAAGGAAGAAAGGAAGAAAGGAAGAAAGAAAGGCAAAACTAAATAAAAAAAATTCCGGAACAGATTGCCAAGAGACATAGGCTGTCTTCTCTGAGCACTTCTACTCCTCAGTCTGAGTACAATAAAAAATGAGATTTTCTAAGGGTAACAAATATAAGGGGAAGAGGGGGATTTAAAGAGGGTGGTGGATTAAGCAGAATTTTTTTTTTTTTTTTGCGTGATCACAAGTTTTATTTGGAAAGAGTTTCTAATTATTAAAGCTGCAAGTGAATTCCTTTCACAATTACAGTTCTAGAGGCATGGTAATTTCAGAGATCCCAGTGTTCAAAAGTGTATTTCAAAATTAATAACAAAAACAAACTCACACCCAAATGAGAGCTTAGTTCTGGTTGGTATGCACAGCCACTGATTCCAGCTGTTCTAGGAAACAGGCCTTCCATCCTTGCAAATCAGGCAGAAAGGAGTCAATGCCCACAGAGGGGAAAAAGCCTTTAAATCAGGGGTCCTCAAACTTTTTAAACAGGGGGCCAGTTCACTGTCCCTCAGACCATTGGAGGGCCGGATTATAGTTTAAAAAAAAAACAAAACTATGAACAAATTCCTATGTGCACTGCGGGCCCGGGACGAATCGGCTGCTAAGCAGGACAGGCAGTGGCACCCGGCGGGCCGGATAAATGTTCTTGGCGGGCCGCATGTGGCCTGTGGGCCGTAGTTTGAGGATGCCTGCTTTAAATAAATTAGCTACTTGGACAACATTATTTACTCCCTAGAGAATATAGTAAGATAACAAGCCTCAGTAGTGGGAAATGTGGTACCAGCACCAGTTTCACAAGAAGCTTATGGGATTCTAGGGTCAGCGGTTGGCATATCACACACAAAATAAAAGCAGTCACTAGAAGGGAGAGTACTGAAGGGCAGGAAGTCCCACCCAGCCTTTTACCTTGCTAACAGCAGAGGCTATGTTCTGCAGTATCTTCAGGATAACATTTGTCACAGTTAAAAACAAAAAGAAAATCCCCCAATATCATTCCCCAGAAAGTCCATGTCTACAAAGAAAGAGGGACCTGGTCAGGGTTCCCACGGAGGACTCCACCACCAATCCACTTCTGTTTCCACATGATATAAGACATCAGCCAGAGTGTGTTCTACGACAGCACCCCAGCCCATATCACTCATAGGGCGGTAAGTGAGATCCTTTGGAGGATACTTGAAGCATGGTCCAAAGTTAATGGAAACCGTGCAGCTCTTGTACAATGAGATGGCTGGAAAGTAAACCCCCTCAAAAATATCTTTGTAAGCCACTCCTTGATTGACACCATTTTTATAAAATATTATCTCACTATGGGGAGTCTGCTTTAGGCTCTTCTCTGCTTTATCCACAAAGTCTTTTTCCTCAAAATACAAATAAGTCTTGAACTTTATCAAAGCCTTATCTTTATAAGTATTGGGCAGTGACTTAGCTGTCTCTGTTCAGGAAGACTGGTATAGAATCCTAGGACATTTCCCTGCCATAGCCAGAAGAGTAGTGTTTGCCAATAGACTGGTGGAACTTGGTTCCCTTTTTGCTCTGCCAAGAATAGCTAAATTTATCATAACCTAAAGGAGCTTGAAGGTTACCTAATGGCTGAGACCAGCCCAGTCTAGCAGCAATGTCTGGTGGCATCTCATCCACCATAATTTCACAGTACCAGGCCCCTTTCTGGACCCCATGAGAAGCCCTCACCATAGAGTAGTCCTCTCCAACCACAGTCAGCCGGTCATCAGAGATCTTTAACTGGGGAGCTCGATCATGTAAGTCTAACAAAACCCATTCATACAAGCAGGCTCTGTAGAGATCTCCAGGAATAGGTTTTCCTGCCCAGCAGTCAAGTTCAAGATTCTCAGGGTCAGGGGCTTGGGGATCAGGCTCCGCTAGATATACTGATAGACATCTTTGTTAAAAGCGTGTCCAAGGGGTAGCCATGAGGGGGAAGGCGCTGAGCAGAAAACAAACGGTCACTCTGGGCCTTCTTGGTGGTCCCTGTGGTCTTTTCATCCTGCTGTTTGCGCTTAGCTCCTCTTCCTTTTCCACTGCTTCCTGCTGCAATCCCCCCATTTAAATTCCCACTGGTATTCACAGCACTGCTTTGTTTTTGGTTGTCATAAGCAGGACCAATATTACCAAGATCCTGATCCAAAAGCCCAAACTTGGGGTAATCTTCTGGGTCCTTACTTCCAGGATCAGGGTGTTCTTTTACTAAGAATACATCTCTTTCTTTTTTTTTTTTTTTAATATATTTTATTGATTTTTACAGAGAGGAAGGGAGAGGGAGAGAGAGTTAGAAACATCGATGAGAGAGAAACATCGATCAGCTGCCTCCTGCACACCTCCTACTGGGGATGTGCCCGCAACCAAGGTACATGCCCTTGACCGGAATCGAACCTGGGACCCTTCAGTCCGCAGGCCGACGCTCTATCCACTGAGCCACACCGGTCAGGGCACATCTCTTTCTTTACTCATTGTTTTAACAATGTTATTTAGCCAAGTCATTTTCCCAGGTCTTTGTCTGGTTGTCATGCACTCCCAGTATTTATTATCAATAAACTAGTGGCCCGGTGGACAAATTTTGTTCAAGGGGGCGGGGGAGGGGAGTCCCTCAGCCCAGCCTGCACCCTCTACAATCGGGGACTCCTTGGGGCATGTCCGACTGCCAGTTGGACATCCCTCTCGCAATCTGGGACCGCTGGCTCCTAACCACTCATCTGCCTGCCTGCCTGATGGCCCCTAACTGCCTCTGCCTGCCTGCCTAATTGCCCCTAACCCCTCTGCCTTCCTACCCTATCACCCCAACCCCTCTGCCTGCCTGCCTGCCTGATCGCCCCTAACTGCCTCTGCCTGCATGCTTGATCGCCCCCAACTGCCCTCCCCTGCCAGCCTGATCTCGTCCCTAACTGCTTCCCCCTGCTGGCCTGATCTTGCCCTCAACTGACCTCACCTGCCGGCCTGGTTGGCCCCAACAGCCCTCCCCTGCTGGCCTGAACTCACCACCAACTGCTCTCCCCTGCTGGCCTGGTTGTCCCCAACTGCCCTCCCCTGCCGGCCTGATCACCCTAACTGCCTCTGTCTCGGCCCCCACCACCATGGCTTTGTCCGGAAGGAAGTCAGACATCTGGAAGATGGCCTGTTGACCCAGTCTAATTAGCATATTACCCTTTTATTAGTATAGATAGATTATATAGAATAGGATTGCTTAAAGCCTTTTTCAGCAGGAGGACATGCTCTTGGCAGACAAAAATACATAATCCCTATATCTGGACTGATAGCCAGCCATATGCACTATACTGCCAAACTGGTCATTAAAAAATTGAACCGCTTTCTTACACCTTACACCAAACAGCTATTGCTCTTAAAACCCCTCCTCAGCCCCCACCTTAGGTTCTGCCTTCTCAGTTCACCCAGATTAGGTTCTGATTGGTCGGTTCCTATGCCAGTCAGCATCAAAAGCTCCGCCTCCTAGGCAGCCATTGGCTCCTTGCACTTCACCAAGATTTAGTTCTGATTGGTCGATTTCTATGCCAGTCAGCATCTCCAAGCCTATCTCTGGGCCTGATCAGAGAGGCAGGGCTGATCAGCAGCCCCCCACCCCCACCCCAGTCCCAGAGAGAAAGAGAAGCAGGGCTTCTGGCAAAGCCAAGAGAGAAAGAGAGAGGCGAATGCTGATCAGCAGCTGCCATGGAGGCTGCAGATCAGACCCTGCCCCTCTCTCTGGGCCTGATCTGCAGCCCCCTCCGCAGTCAGTGCTGGGTTGTCACGGCAACCCAGCACTGACTGCAGGACTGACTTCTGGTGTTCAGTGGAGCCTTCCGCCCTTACAGATCCTGGGTTTTTATATATTAGGATGGTATGATATCCTTATCTTTGGAAAACATGGTTTTTGGATGTTCATCTTGTGTTTGGGACTGCCATGTTAGGTTGGCCAAAGTACTAAGGCACATTTCCTTCCAATTTGCTCTCTTCCAAAGGACATAGGTATCCCCACTATGATGGCACACATTGCAGTGAAAACAGTAGTTGGTCATGAAAGGTAGACATGATGAGGTATCTATGCCAAAGGTGTCGGCTGTGGACCATTTTGTACATATCATATACTGCAGCTCTGCTTCTTCCAACTGTAGGACATTCTCTTCATCCACAGAGCCTGCTTGAGTATCCATCTCCTCTGAAGTGTCCACAGCACCTTCTAGTGTATCTTTTCCATTAGGGGATTCTGTCTCCAAACCACCACTTACATCAACAGAGTTTGCATCCCCGCTTTCGGCATCTCTGGAACCGGGCTCCACTGCTGGAGCAGCAGATGGCCCCTCTCAGGCTGGAGCGGCTGCTACCGCTACCACCGGCTTCATCTCCCCTTCCTCCATTGCTGTTTCATTTGTGGCTGCTGCTGGGCCAAGTCCTGCATACACTTCGGGTCCGGGTCCTGTTCCCGCCACTGCCATCATGGCCGCCTTCTAGACTTCTCTAAGTGGAATTTTTTTGTACCTCCTCCCAGAAAAAAATGGGAAATTAAACTAAATTGGGGAACAATAACCCTGAATTATCAATTGAAGACTGAGCTAATAGGAAACTTTTGACAAAGAAGAACAGAAGCTGCCTAGAGACTAGTAGGAAGGGTGGAGTTATGAGAGCTCATAGCCCCGGCTTCCATAGGAGGCAGGCCCTGGATGATGAGGGACATCTCAGCTTCTGGGGTTCCCCCCGTGAGGAGTGAGGCCTGGACACCAGGCTGGGATCCCCAGTCCAGAGCACCATGGCCAAAAACAGTGGCTCGTGTAACATCCAGCAATGAAAGGTGGCAGGGCTTCTACATGCTAGGGGGAGATAAAGCCTGCCAGAGACAAAGACATTTTTTCTTTTATTTTTTAAAAAACCAGAGCACAGAATTTTCATTTGCAGCCATTCACCTGGGGTTTCAATGAAAGGAGGACAGTGTTGACTGGAGTTGCCTCAGGAGAATCTGGGGTAGGATGCATTCGGGGGAGAAGCAGAAGAGCAGTGGCTGGTATACATGTCCTGAGTCAATCCTTCCCATACCACAGTAGCCATTTTTCCTGAGAAGTGCCAACCCTTCCAAGCAGAAATAGCCTAGAGAAAAGCAATTACACCACCCTCATATATATAGCTCCCTCTACCCTCAAGAAACTTGCTTGCCTCACCCTTGGGAATCCCACTCATCCCACCCTGCATCTTGACCCCTGCTAAAGAGGCAGCAGCAGAAGCCAAGCCTATGGGTCTGACTTTTGAGTGGGGCCATTCCCCCCACTTTCCCAGGAACCTGAATGGTACTTCCCCTAACAGGAGAGCTAATAGAGACTCCTGGCTTCCAGCAGACCCCATATGAAGTGCTCCACCCTGCTGAGCTCAGGGAAATAATCTGGGACAGATTCACACCCTCACACCTGTGGCTCTAGGATGGAGGAACAAACCCACGATCTTCCCTGAAATCTGAACAGTACATCTGCCTTACAGGAGAACCAAATGTTGGATCCTCTCAATTCCACCAAAAGCCCTTTCAGAAACAGTCTTTTCAGTGACTAAGTCTGGCAGCTGGCCAGCAGGTGGAGGTGGATCCCATGGTGCCTTGGAACTTTTGCTGACCCATCCCTGAGACCTGTGATACCAGCAATCCAGCCTTAGAGCACAGGTCAGTCCCTCCCATATGTAGCAAAGCACTGTGGAGGCAGCCACAGACTATGAATCACTTGATGCTTTGAACAAGTTGCCCAGAGCCAAATGTGAATAGCTTCTGGACAATACCTAGCACTTCAAAAAACATTTTGGAAGGCTTGGAACCAGAATACAAAACAGTGAGCTTCAGGAAATATAAGAGCATGATCCAAAGGGAGATTCCAGCCACCACTAAATTCTGCTAAGAATAACACAACTTTGCTTTTTTTTTCATTATTTTCTTTATTTTTTCTTGCTTTGCTGTTGTTGTTTTTTCTCTTTTTTTTTCTTTTTAAATTTTTTTTTATTAAGGGATTATATATGTACATATTTTACCATTGCCCTCCCCACCCCACTCCCATACATGCCCTCACCCCCCAATGTTTTGCATCCGTTGGTTACTCTTATATGCATGCATTTAAGTCCTTCAGTTGATCTCTTATTTCCCCCACCTCTCCCTAAACTTCCCTCTGTAATTTGACAGTCTGTTTGATGCTTTACTCCCTCTGTATCTATCTTTTTGTTCATCAGTTTATAATGTTTTTTATTATCACCAAATGAGTGAGAGCATGTGGTATTTTTCTTTCATTGACTGGCTTATTTCACTTAGCATAATGTTCTCCAGTTCCATCCAGGTTGCTACAAATGGTAAGAATTACTTCTTTTTTATGGCAGCATAGTATTCCATTGTGTAGATATACCATAGTTTTCTGATCCAGTCATCTGCTGACGGGCACCTAGGCTGATTCCAAATCTTAGCTATTGTAAATTGTGCTGCTATGAACATAGGAATGCATATATACTTTCTGATTGGTGTTTCTAGTTTCTTAGGATATATTCCTAGGAGTGGGATCACTGGGTCAAATGGGAGTTCCATTTTCAGTTTTTTGAGGAAACTCCATGCTGTTCTCCACAGTGGCTGCACCAGTCTGCATTCCCATCAGCAGTGCACTAGGGTTCCTTTTTCTTCGCATCCTCGCCAACACTTGTCGTTTGTTGATTTGTTGATGATAGCCATTCTGACAGGTGTGAAATGGTATCGCATTGTCATTTTGATTTGCATCTCTCAGATAATTAGTGACTTTGAGCATGTTTTCATGTGTCTCTTGGCCTTCCTTGTGTCTTCTTTCAAAAAGATTCTATTTAGGTCCGTTGTCCATTTTTTTATTGGATCATTTATCTTCCTTTTATTAAGTTGTATAAGCTGCCTGTAGATGTTAGAGATTAAACCTTTATCAGTGATAACATTTGCAAATATGTTCTCTCATACAGTGGGGTTTCTTGTTGTTTTGTTGATGGTTTCTTTTGCTGTGAAAAAGCTTTTTATTTTGATGTAGTCCCATTTGTTTATTTTCTCTTTGGCTTCCATTGCCCTAGGGGTAGTATCAGTGAAGAAGTTCTTTCAGGATATGTCTGAGATTTTGCTGCCTGTGGATTCCTCTAGTATTTTTATGGTTTCCCGTCTTATATTTAAGTCCTTTATCCATTTTGAGTTTATTTTTGTGTATGGTGTAAGTTGGTGATCTAGTTTCATTTTTTTGCATGTATCTGTCCAATTTTCCCAACACCATTTATTGAAGAGACTGTCTTGACTCCATTGTATGCTCATGCCTCCTTTGTCAAATATTAATTGCTCATATTGGTTTGGGTCGATATCTGGATTCTCTATTCTATTCCATTGATCTATATGTCTGTTCTTGTGCCAGTACCAGGCTGTTTTGAGGACAGTGGCTTTGTAATACAGCTTGAAATCTGGTATTGAGGTCCCTCCTACTTTATTCTTCTTTCTCAGGATTGCTGTGGCTATTTGGAGTCTTTTTTAATTCCAGATAAATTTTTGGAGAGTTCTTTTTAGGTCTGTGAAATAAGCCGTTGGTATTTTAATGGGGAGTGCATTGAATCTATAAATTGCTTTGGGTAGTATGGACATTTTAATGATGTTGATTCTACCAATCCATGAACATGGTATGTTCTTCCATCCGTTTACATCTTCCTCTATCTCTTTTTACAGTGTCCTGTAGTTTTCCGCGTATAGGTCTTTTACCTCCTTAGTTAAGTTTATTCCTAAGTATCTTAATTTTTTTGGTGCGATGGTAAATGGGATTGCTTTTTTAGTCTCTCTTTCTGTAAGTTCACTATTGGTGTATAGAAATGCCATAGATTTCTTGGCGTTAATTTTGTATCCTGCTACATTGCCGAATTCATTTATTAAGTCTGCTAGTTTTTTGATGGAGTCTTCCAGGTTTTTTATGTACAATATCATGTCATCTGCAAATAAGGACAGCTTTACTTCTTCTTTTCCAATTTGGATGCCTTTTATTTCTTCTTCTTGTCTAATTGCAATGGCTAATTCTTCCAGTACTATGTCGAAGAGGAGTGGTGAGAGTGGGCATCCCTGTCTTGTTCCTGTTCTTAGGGGAAATGGTTTTAGTTTTTGCACATTGAGTATGATGTTAGCTGTGGGTTTATCATATATAGCTTTTATTATGTTGAGGTATGATCCTTCTATTCCCACCTTGCTGAGACTTTTTATCAAGAAAGGGTGTTCGGTTTTGTCAAATGCTTTTTCTGCATCAATTGATATGACTATGTGATTTTTATCTCTCAATTTGTTTATGTGATGTATCACATTTATTGATTTGCGGATATTGTACCATCCTTGCATTCCTGGGATAAACCCTACTTGGTCATGGTGTATGATCTTTCTGATGTACTGCTGGATCCGATTTGCTATAATTTTGTTGAGGATTTTGGCATCTAAATTCATGAGGGATATTGGCCTGTAATTCTCCTTCATTGTGTGTCTTTATCTGGTTTTGGTATTAGGGTGATGCTGGCTTCATAGAATAAACTTGGAAGTGTTCCTTCCTCTTAAATTTTTTGGAATAGTCTGAGGAGGATAGGTTTTAGTTCTTCCTTGAATGTTTGGTAAAACTCTCCTGTGAAGCCCTCTGGCCCCGAGCTTTTGTTTGCTGGAAGCTTTTTGATGACTGCTTCAATTTCTCCCATAGTTACTGGCATATTGAGCTGTTTAGATTCTTCCTGATTGAGTTTTGGAAGGTTATATTTTTCTAGGAATATGTCCATTTCCTCCAGGTTGTCCAATTTGTTGGAATAGAGTTGTTCATAGTATTTTTTAACAATACTTTGTATTTCGGCGGGATCTGTTGTTATTTCACCTCTTTCATTTCTGATTTTGTTTATTTGGGTCCTCTCTCTTTGCTTCTTGGTAAGCCTGGCTAGAGGTTCATCAATCTTGTTTATCCTTTCAAAGAACCAGCTCTTGGTTTTGTTGATCTTTTGTATTGTTTCTTTGGTCTCTATGTCGTTTATCTGTGCTCTGATCTTTATTATTTCCTTCCTTCTGCTTACACTGGGCTTTTCTTGTTGCTCTTTTTCTAACTCTTTGAGTTGTTGGGTTAGGTAATTTATTACCCCTGTTTCTTGTTTTTTGCAGTAGGCTTGTAGAGCTATGAACTTCCCTCTCAAGACTGCTTTCGCTGTGTCCCATAGATTTTGGATTGTAGTGTTTTCATTGTCATTTGTTGTCATGATGTTTTTTATTTCTTCTTTGATCTCTCTGGTAACCCAGTCATGGTTTAATAGCATGCTGTTTAGTCTCCATGTGTTTGATTTCTTTGGGTTGTTTTTATTGTAGTTGATTTCCAGTTTTATGCCACTGTGGTCTGAGAAGATGCTTGATATGATTTCTATCTTCTTGAATTTGGAGAGACTTTGCCTATGTCCCAACATTTGGTCTATCTTTGAAAATGACCCATGTGCACTTGAGAAGAATGTATATTCTGTGGCTTTGGGGTGAAATGTTCTGAAGATGTCAATTAATTCCATCTGGTCTAGTGAGTCATTTAGGATTGATGTTTCTTTGCTGATTTTTTGTTTAGAGGATTTGTGAAATAGTGATAGTGAGGTATTAAAGTCTCCTATTATGATTGTATTGCTGTCAATCTCTCCCTTGATATCCTCCAGGAGTTTTTTTATGTATTTGGGTGCTCCTGTATTGGGTGCATATATGTTTACCAGAGTTATTTCTACTTGTTGGATTGCTCCCTTTAGTATTATGAAGTGGCCTTCCTTATCTCTTCTTATGTCCTTCACTTTGAGATCTAATTTGTCAGATATAAGTATTGCTACCCCAGCTTTTTTTTTCAGTTCCATTTGCCTGGAAAACCTTTTTCCATCCCTTCACCCTCATTTTGTGTGTGTCTTTTTTTCTGAGGTGGGTTTCTTGTAGACAGCTGATATATGGGTCTTGTTTTCTTATCTAATCTGTTACCCTATGTCTTTTGATTGGGGCATTTAATCCATTTACATTTAAAGTTATTATTGATAGGTACTTATTTGTCGCCATTTTTATTCTTTAGCCCTGTGTTCCTTCTTCGCTTCCTATTTCTTTTTTTTACAGCAGACCCTTTAGCATTTCTTGCATTGCTGGTTTGGTGGTAATAAATTCCCTTAGTCCTTTTTTTGTCTGTGAAGCTCCTGATTTCACCTTCAATTTTGATTGATAGCCTTGCTGGGTACATTATTCTTGGATTCAGACCCTTCCTTTGCATGACTTTGTATATTTCATTCCATTCCCTTCTGGCCTGATGAGTTTCTCTTGATAAATCAGTTGCTAGTCTGATGGGGGTTCCTTTGTATGTAACTTTCTTTCTCTCTCTTGCTGCTTTTAAGATTCTTACTTTGTCTTTGGTGTTTGCCAATTTAATTATAATGTACCTTGGCGTCAGTCTTTTGGGGTTCATTTTGCTTGGGACTCTGTGAGCTTCTTGGATTTGTGTGGGTTTTTTCTTCCCCATATCAGGGAAATTTTCTGTCATTATTTCTTCAAACAGGTTTTCTATTCCTTGCTCAGCTTCCTTTCCTTCTGGAACCCCTATTATGTGGATGTTGTTTTGTTTTGTGTTGTCCCAAAGTTCCCTTAGGCTCTCCTCCTGCTTTTTAATTTTTTTTTTCTAGAAGCTGCTCTACTTGGGTATTTTTTCCCATCTTGTCTTCTAGCTCACTGATGAGGTCCTCTGCTTCTTATAGTCTACTCTTGATGCTTTCTATTGAGTTCTTTACAGCAGCGATGTCATTTTTCATTTCTTCTTCATTTCCTCTTGGTTCTTACTCATATTGTCGAATTTGTCTTCCATTCTTTTCAACCACCTTATGACCATTTCTCTGAATTCTTTCTCTGGAAGGTTGCTTGCCTCCATTTCATTTACTTCCTTTTCTGGTGATGCCTGCTTTTCTTTCATATGCGGGCTGTTTCTTTGTTTCCCCATGGTGTCTCTTCTCTGGATTTCTGATTATGTAGTTCTCTCTCTCCTGCGTTGATTTAAAGGCACAAAATCCAGCACAACCAGGTACAACACACAAGGCACTGAACAGAAATGTATTCATGATATTAATAACCTCCAATAAAGGTGACCACCAGAGAAAGGCAAATTAAGGGATAGGAGAGAAAGAAGAAGAGGAAAAAGAAAGAAAGAAAAAAAAGGAGTGTCAAAATGAAATTGGGAAAAGGAAATAAAAAAGTAAGAGAGACAAGAAAGAGACTAAGAGAGAAAGGGGAACAAACTATATATATGGGGATAAAACTCCAATAGAACAACCACTAATCCCAGCAAATGCCAGCACAAGTACCTGGGGATTAATACAAACTACAACACCAACTAGGGCAAGGGAAAACAGAAGCACAAAACAAACAAAAAAATAAACAAACAAAAGAAGAATAAGCAAAACAATCTCACAAAAAAGCATAAAAATTCGATATAATCAACATTCAAGCAAACAACAACAAAAGGACAGAGAGAAAAACAATTTTTTGGATAGTTAAGACAGTGAAGAGAGAGGTGTGTATGGACTTGGAGCAGGGCATTGGAGATTAGATATATAAGTAGGGTGAAATTTTAACAGGGAGTAAACAGAAAGAATAGGGAAAATCTAAAGCAGGAAAGGGGTAAGATAAACAGGACACTGAAGAGGGAAAGGTTAGGAAGAGAGTGATGGCATAAAGGTAGAGTTGAGATAGAGTAAAACGATGCTAAAGGAAAGATAAAAATAGAATGTAGAACACTAATCCCAAAGTAAAATAAAGAGAAAATAAAATGACACTTAAAAAAAAAGATAAAATAGCAGTAGTAATAATGCTGATTGAAAATAAAAATGTAATAATTAAAAAGGTAAAATCAAGTGAGGAAAAAAGAAAAAAATTAGTTTCTTGAGTAAAAGATGCAAAAAATGCAAATAAAAAAATAACAATAAAAAATAAAAATAAAATGTGGAGTAGTGAAGGTCATTCACTTTCTCTGTTGTTCTGTTTGGCACACCTGTTTCTCAGTCCGGACAGTACTGCAATTCCCTGTGTTCCACTGCTCTTCAGTGTTGTGAGCCAGTCCTGATTTTAAGCAGGCGGTGTGTCTTAATTTCTCGTATTCCTTTATTTTTGATTACACAAGAGTCAATTTGTGATTCAGCCCCTGGGTGACAGTGTTTCTGGATTACTTCCAGGTCTATATATGGCCTCTCTAGGCAGTGTTAGAGCCTTCTTTCACAGTGGCACTCACTACCGGTTTGTGGGAGTGGGCTGGCTCTCGATGGTCACTCCCTGCTCAGATCCCCAGGTTCCAGAAAAAAAACTTTCCCCTGCAGTCTCCCAGGGTGTCTCCAACTGGGTGATCCTACGTATTGGGCTTAGTAATCAGAAGCAAAGATTTGAAGAGGAAAAAGCCCAAATGTGCAAACAATGGGTCAGTGCACAAGTCTAAGCAGCTGGCACACCTTTGAAATTCTTAGGCTGTCCCTGCACGTCAGATCAAAATGGGTTGCTTTTTAGAGATCCCTTCTGTTAGCAGCTCTGAGGACCCCCTTCCACATTCACAAATCATGCCAGCCCCAACAGCCATGGATTTTTCTAGGCACAGACTTCCCTGGTCCTCCAGTTCCCGCAAATCGCGCATTTCTCTCTCCCACCGGGACCAGAAACCTCACCTTATCCCAGGTGAAATCTGACCTTTCTGTGGTGGAGTGTAGAGCTCCTCAGAATCCGTGTGTTTGCGCCCATTGGGGTCCGGTGTTCTGGGGCTCGCAGCTGTTCGGTGGGTGCCGCATTTGTGGATTCTCAGGCTTCCAATAAGCTCCACTTTCCCTTTCAAGATGGCGCAAAGTCCGCAACCGAGCCCATAGCTCCAGGAGGGGACCCAGCCACAATGGGGGCTGCCAGGTCATGGGAACCCCATCTAGCAGTCCCCCACCTTCTTCTGGAGTTTAGCTGCCCCTTTACTTGCCAACAAACACTCCTCGTGGGACCCTCAGCTGTTCTTTCTTTCTACTCCGGGACAAGGCTCGGAACACGTCTGTCTATTCCGCAGCCATTTTTCCTGCCCTTGTGTTTTTTTCTTTTATTTTCTCTATTTTTTCTTTCATATCTCTTACTTTTTTCTTACTCTATTTTTATTTCTTTTTTCTCTTCATAATATGTTTCTTTCCTCTTTTTTATACCATTATCCTTTTACTATACTTTATTCTTTCTTTTTCTCTCCCTTATTTCCTTTCATATTATTTTTTCTTCCCCTTTTTCATTGTCTCGTATATTTTTTGTTTATTCTAGTTCTTGTTTCTCTTTCCTATTTCTCTTTTCTTTTGTGGTTGTTGTTGCTGCTGTGGCTTTTGTATGTTTTGTTCTCTTTCTTGTTTCGTTTTGCTGTGTTTTGTTTTGTCTTGTTAGCACCTGTACAATAGCTCAAACTACATAGTTAGATTTGAGCTTCATAGTTAGCTAGCATGAGGAAAGATCCCACCCACAAACAGGACAACAAAAATAAAGACCCAACTACAACAGAAGAGCCCAAACTATACATATAGGAGCACTTCTTAGAGCTTCCAGCTGGGGAGATCAAAGAGACTTCACTACTGGGTCCCATAGGACACTTACTATATAAGACTACCCCATGAAGACTGGGAGTCATAGAAGTCAAAAATAAAAATCTGACATCAAGAATACACTGCATGGAATTGAAGGTAGGCTGGATGAAGCAGAGGATCAAATCAGCAATTTGTAAAGACAAGGTATAAAACACTCCTTGAAACAAAAAGGAAAATAAAATTGTTTTAAAAGATGATAGTTTAAGAGAACTTTGGAGCATCCTGAAACATAACAATATTCATATAATAAGGAACCAGAAGGAGAAGAATGTGAACAAGAGACAGAAAACCTGTTTGAAGAAATAATGACAGAAAACTTCCCTAACATGGTGAAGAAAAAAGTCACACAAGTTCAGGAAGTACAGAAGTCCCAATCAACATGAACCCAAAGAGATCCACACCAGAATTAAAATGGCAATGGTTAAAGACAAAGAGACCATCTTAAAAGCAGCAAGAGAGAAACAGATCATTACTTACAAGGGAGTTTCCATAAGGCTGTCTGTTGATTTCTCAACAGAAACATTTCAGGCCAGAGTAATTGGTATGAAGTATTCAAAGTATTGAAAAGCAGGGATCTGAAATGAAGACTACCCTATCTAGCAAGGCTATCATTTAAAATTGAATGTGAAATAAATAATTTCCCAGACCAAAAATAAAGAAGTTAAAGTCATTCATTACCACCAAACCAGCATTGCAAGAAATGTTAAAGGGACTACTTTGAGAAGAAGAAAGAAGAACATAGGCATAAAGAAGAAAATGGCAATAAGTAAATAAACACACACATGGGACAACAAAAATCAAAACCCAATTACAACAGGAGAGCCCAAATAATATACACAAGGTCATTCAATAATAATCTTAAATGTAAATGCATTAAATGCTACAATAAAAAGATACAGGGTAGCTGAATGGATAAGAAAACATGAACCATATATATGTGATCTACAAAAGACCCATCTTGGAAAAAAAGATTTACAGAGACTGGAAGTGGAGAGATGGGAAAAAATATTACATGCAAATGTAAACAGAAAAAAAAAACAGGGGTAGCAATACTCATATGTGACAAAATAGAGTTCAAAACAAAGGCCATTAAAGAGACAAAGAAGGTCACTACAAAATACTAAAGGGATAGATCCAACAAGAGGACATAACCCTTATAAACATATTTGCACCCAATATAAGAGCACTAAAATATATTTTAAAAGCAAGCAAACACTCCTGGTGCACTTTAAGGGAGAGATTGGCAGCAATACAGTCATAGTAGGGGATTTTTTAAATCCTCTCCCAAATATATTTTTCCACTGATTTTTAGAGAGAGTGGAAGAGAGATGGAAAGAAGGAGAAAAATATCAATGTGAGAGAAACACATCGATTGGTTGCCTCCTGCATACGCCCTGACCAGGGCCCAGGCCAGGGAGGAGCTAGCAACTCTGGGATTAGCCCTTGACTGGAATCGAACCTGGGACTCTTCAGCCCACACACCAATGCTCTATCCACTGAGCCAAACTGGATAGGGCCATAGTACAGGATTTTAACACCACATTATCATAACTGGATAAATCTTCCAGACAAAAGAAAATCAATAAGAAAACAGTGATCTTAAACAACACACTGAATTAGATGTATTTAATTGTTATTTACAGAACATTTTATCCAAAAGCAGCAGAATATACATTCTTCTCAAGTGCACATGGAACATTTTAAAGATAAGCCATATGTTAAGATGCAAAATAAATCATAACAAATTCATGAAGACTGAAATCATAAAAAGCATCTTCACAGATCAAGAAGGCATGAAAGTAGAAATCAATTAAAATAAAAAACTCAGAAACACTCAAACACATGGAAACTAAATAGCATGTTATTAAATAATAAATGGGTTATTGAGGATATAAAGGAATAAATAAAAAAATTAACTGGAGCACTGGCTAGTGTTGCTTAGTGGTAGAGTATCAGTCCATGCACCAAAGGATCATAGGCTTGATTCCAGATCAAGTTTCATTACCTGGCCCCATGCAGAAGGTAACCACTCGATGTGTGTCTCCTTCTCCCCCATACCTCCCTTTCACTCCCTCTAAAAATCAGTGGAAAAAGAATATCTTCAGGTGAAGATAAATAGCAACAATAAATTACCTGGAAATAAACAAAAATGACCACAAACAATTGAAAATATATGGGACACAGCAAAAGTAGCCCTGAAATGGAAATTCATAGCATTACAGGCCTACCTCATGATGCAAGAAAAATCTCAAATAAACAATCTAACACTACAACTAAAAGAACTAGAAAAAGAACAACAAGAAAAGCCCAGAGTAAGCGGAAGGAAGGCAATAACAAAGGTCAGAGCAGAAATAAATGACATAGTGTCTAAAATGGCAATACAAAAGATCAATGAAACCAAGAGTTGGTTCTTTGAAAAAATAAATATGATTGATGAACCTTTAGCTAGCCTCACATAAAACTAAGAGAGGGGAACCATATAAATAAATAAATAAAAAGAATGAAAGAAGAAAAATAACAACTGACATCACAGAAACATAAAGGATTGTAAGAAAATACTATGCACAACTCTATCCCAACAAATTGGATAACCTGGGTGAAATGCATGAACTCCTTGAAACATAAAATCTTTCAAAACGGAATCAGCAAGAATCAGAAAACCTGAATAGATTCATAACACCTAATGAAATTAAAGCAGTAATCAAAAAACACCCAATGAACAAAAGTCCTGGAGCAGATGGTTTCACAGGCAAATTTTACCAAATTTCAAATAATTAACACATATCTTTCTCAAACTATCCCACAAAATCAAGAAGAAAAAGAAATAAAGTTCTAGGCCAATATCTTTGATGAATATAGATGCTAAAATCCTCACCTCAGTAAAACATTAGCAAACTGGATCCAGCAATATATAAAAAAAGATCATACTCCATGATAAAGTGATATTTATTATTTTTGGGGATGCAAGGCTGGAACAATATTTGCAAACCAATAAATGTGATATATCACATAAACAAAAAGATAAAAATCACATGATCATATCAATAGATGCAGAAAAAGCTTTTGATAAAATACAACACCCATTTATAAAAAAACTCTCAGCAAAGTAGGAATAGAGGCATCATATCTTAACATAATAAAGGCCCTATGAAAAATCTATAATGAATATCAAACTCAATGGTCAAATCTGAAAGTATTCCCCTTAGGATCAAGAACAAGACAGGAATGTCTGCTTTCACTATTTTTATTTAACATAGTTCTGGAAGTACTGACCACAGCAATTAGACAAGAAGAAGAAATAAAAGGCATCCAAATTGGAAAGGAGGAATTAATACTGTCATTATTCTCAGATGACATGATATTGTACATAGAAAACCCTATAAAGAATCCACCTAAAACTACTAGATCTAATAAATGAACTTGGCAAAGCAGTAGGATACAAATTGATGCCATCTAGAAATCAGTGGCATTTTTATACACCAACTAGAGGCCTGCTGCATGAATTTATGCACAGGTGGGATCTGGCTGGCCCACTCAATGGGAGCCTATTGAGGGTGGGTCCAGCCAGGGATAGGAGCCACGGGCAGTTGGCTGGCCAGCCCCACCCCCAATCGGGTTTTGGGGAGCCGTTTTGGGGTGGGGCCGACCAGGGGGAGGGGCCGCAGGAGGGCTCCAGGGCATGTCCAGCCCTTCTTGCTCAGTCCAGATCAGCTGGACCCCAGCAGCAAGCTAGCCTACTGGTCAGAGCGTCTGCCCCATGGTGGTCAGTGCATGTCATAGCGAGCAGTTGAGTGGCCTTTGCATATCATTAGCACATTACGCTTTGATTGGTTGAACATATAACCTGATGAACAGACACTTAGCATATTAGGCTTTTATTATATAGGATAACAAACTCTCAGAAAGAGATACCGAGGAAACAATCCTATCTATTATCACAACAACAAAAAATAAGGTACCTAGTAATAAACTTAAACGAGAAGGCAAAAGACCAGTACTCTGAAAACTATAGGACATTGAACAAAGAAATAGAGGAAGATGCAAACAAGTGGAAGCATATACCATGTTCATGGATTGGAAGAATTAACATCATTCAAATGTTCATATTACCCAAAGCAATCTATAGATTCAACACAATCCCTATTAAAAACACCAATGGCATATTTCACAAATCTAAAAAATATATCCCAAAAATTTATATGGAAACAAACAAACAAAAAGACTCTGAATAGCCTCAAATTTAATGAGAAAGAAGAAAAAACGTTGGAGGAATCACAATACCAAATATCAAACTATACTACAAAGTCATTGTAATCAAAATAGTCTGGTACTGGCACAAGAACAGGCATACAAATCAATGGAACAGAACAGAGAGCCCAGAAATCAACCCATGCATTTATGGTCAATTAATATTTGACAAAGAAGGCAAGAACATATAATGAAGTAAAGACATTTTCTTCAATAAATTGTATTGTAAAAATTAGACAGGTACATGCAAAAAAATTCAACTAGACCACCAACTTACACCATACACAAGAATAAACTCACAGGGGTAAAAATAAACAGATAAGATTACATCAAACTAAAAGGCTTCTGCACAGCAAAAGTAACCATCAACAAAATGAAAAGGGAACCCAAAGTAAGGGAGAAAATATTCACCAATGATTAATCTGATAAGGAGTTAATCTCCAAAACATGAATAACTAGTACAACTCAAAACCAGAAAGACAAACAATCCAATTAAAAAATGGGCACAGAATATGAATAGACATTTCTCCAAAGAGGACATAGAGATGGCCAATAGACATTTGAAAAAATGCTCAATGTCACTAATCATCAGGGATATGCAAATTAAAACCACAATGAGATATCACTTTATACCTGCCAGAAAGGCTGCCATAAATAAGTTAACCAACAATAAATACTAGCCCGGATGTTGGGATGCAGACTGATGCAGCCATTGTGGAAAACAGTATGGAGTTTCCTCAAAAAATTAAAAATGGAACTGACTTTGGCCCAGCCATTCCACATCTAGGAATATATTCTAAGAATCCCAAAACACCAATCAGAAAAAATATATGCACTCCTACGTTCATAGCAATCTTATTTACAATAGCCAAGATCTGGAAACAGCCCAAGTGTCCATCAGTAGATGAGTGGTTAAAAAAAAAAAAATTGTGATACAATTGCACAAAGGAATTCTACACAGATCTAAAAAAAAAAAAAAAAAAAAAAAAAAAAAAAAAAAAAAGAAAGAAAGAAAGAAAAAAAGAAAAAGAAAAGAACTCTGGCCTGACCAGTGTGGCTTAGTGGTTGAGCATCGACCTATGAAACAGGTGGTCATGAGTTCAATTCCCAGGCGGGGCATATGCCTGAGTTGTGGCCTCAATCCCCAATAGGGAGCAAGCAGGAGGCAGCCAATCAATGATTCTCTCTCGTCATTGATGTTTCTCTCTCTTCCTCTCCTTTCCTCTCTAAACTCAATAAAAATATATTTTTTTATAAAAGGAACTTTGATCCTTTGTGACAACATGGATGGACCTGGAGATTATTATGCTACATGAAATAAGCAAGTCAGAGAAAGACAAATAACATATGATATTATTAATAATAAACTGACAGACAAAATAGAACCAGAGGCATGGATTCATGGAACAGTTTAACAAATGTCCGAGGGGAGTGGGTGGAGGGACTGGAGAAAAGAAGGGATTATCTAAAGAATATATATGTATAGCCCATGGACACAGACAATACTGTGGTGCAGGCCAAGGTAGATGGGAGCAGGTACTTGGTAGATGTAGGCAAAAGGGGGTAAAATGGGCAACATCTGCAATAGTGTCAACAACATGAAGTTTTTTTTTCTAAGTGTAAAAAATCCTATATAATAAAGCCTAGGTGGCGTCATGCTCTCGCACGATGCCCTCATGTGATGTCGTCATAAGATGGCCACCACCAGATTGCCGCCACAAGATGACCGCGTGCATGGTGGCCATTCCCCACAGTGAGGCCTGGAGGTCCCACGGTTCTGCATGGTGTGGAGGAGGCCAGTCTCGGAGTCTCTGCTGCCTTGAGCAGAGGAAGTGGGTCTCAGCAGGGGAGGGCAGTTGGGGGCAATCAGGCCCTGGCAGGGGTGGACAGTTGGGAGCCATCAGGCTGGCAGGGGAGGGCATTTGGGGACGACTTGGCTGGCAGGGGACCAGTTAGGCATCAATCTGGCTGGCAGGGGAATGGTTAAGGGATGATCAGGCTGGCAGGCAGAAGCAGTTAGAGACAATCAGGCAGGCAGGCAGGCAAACAGTTAAGAGCCAGTGGTCCCAATCTGACTGCAAGATCAGGCCTAAACTGGGAGTTGGACATCCCCTGAGGGGTCCCAGATTAGAGAGGGTGCAGACTATGTTGAGGGACACCCCCCTGTGCACAAATTTTGTGCACTGGACCTCTTGTAGGTAAATAAGATCAAACATTAAAACAAAAATTCTGGCATAATAATGGGTCAACTGTCCATAGGATCACATTTAGTTTTAGCATTATGTTTGGGTCAATACCAGGAGAATTTGAGAGTTATCCCAAAGGCCTTATGTTCAGAAAGTCTTTGGGGGTACATTCTAATCTATACTAATAAATGGGTAATATGCAAATTGGTTCGGATGCCCTCATGCAATGACTGAACAGCAGGCTGTGTGGGGCGACCAGGCCGGCAGTGAGGGCAGTGAGGGGCAAGAAAACAACTGAACAGCAGGCTGCTTGGGGCAGTGAGGGGCGACCAGGCTGGCAGAGGGGGGCAGTGAGGGACAATGAATCTGGCATGGGGGGTATTTGGGGGACAATCGGGCTGGCAGGAGGGGCAGTGAGGAGTGACCAGGTTGGCAGGGGGGGCAGTGAGGGCCGACCAGACCAGCAGGGGGGGCAGTTGGGGGCGATCAGGCAGGTGGGGAGGAAGTTGGGGTAACCAGGCTGGCAGGGGGAGTGGAAACCAGGCCAGTGGCGGGGGGGCAGTTAGGGGTGACCAGGCTGGTGGGGGGGCAGTGAGGGGAGAACAGGCTGGCAGAGGGCGGCAGTTGGGGGTGACCAGGCCAGCAGGGGCAGCAGTTAGGGGTGATCAGGCCAGCAGGGGGGGACAGTTAGGGGTGAACACGCTGGTGGGGGCAGTTAAGGGCAATCAGGCTGGCAGGTAGAGGTGGTTAGGGGTTATCAGGCCTGCAAGGGGTGCAGTTAGGAGCCAGTGGTCCAGGGGATTGGGCCTAAACCAGCATTCAGACACCCCCAAGGATTGGAGAGGGTGCAAGCTGGGCTGAGGGGACCCCCCTGTGCACGAATTTTGTGCACCAGGCCTCTAGTGTTTGCTATAAACAATGTGGAGATAGAAGCTCAAATGAATTCAGGGATTAGCCCAAAAGCCTTCAGGTTTCTGAGAATTATATCAGCCCAGCACACAACACCAACCAAGATTTTAAAATGGTAGACATTTTAAAACAGGTTTATTCTGAGGTCACATGGCAAAGAAAAAGACAACTATACAAAGAATAAATTGAATACTCCATACAAGCATAACAATGGCTCACAAATTTCATATTCTGGACATTGAGGTGAGTAGCCAGTCAGGGGCCCATAAATAAAGGCAGATGTCTCTTTTGCAACTTATTAATTACAAAAGAATATTTATCATGTAAGTAAATATTTTCTCTTGTCAGTTAAAAAAAGGCTTCCATAACAGTGAAAAATTAATCATGTCTGACCAATCATTTTTAACCGGCAGATAACTGATAAATTAATACTGAACAAAGTACCAAGTTACTATTTACTTTGTCTTTCAGAACATAGAAGCTAAAAGTAGAAATTGTAAAAACTGTTACACCAACTCTGCCTCTATTAAGTATTAGAAAAATTAAACAGAGAAAGAATTACATACATTATCTCTTTTTGGAAAAATTGAGTCTGGTCCTGGACTACCTACATGGGTGATGTTTCAGTCTCTCTACTTTTATAAAAATCCTCACTCAAGAATATGTTTTTTACTGATTTTAGAAAGAGAGGAATGGAGAGAGAGAGAGAGAGAGAGGAAGAGAGAGAGAGAGGGAGGAAGAGAGAGAGAGAGAGAGAGAGAGAGAGAGAGAGAGAGAGAGAGAGAGAGACATTGATATGAGAGAGAAACATCCATTGATTACCTCCCACCTCCCATATGTGCTCCAACTAGGGATGGAACCTGCAGCCTATGTATGTGCCATGACCAGGAATTGAATCCCCAGCCTTTGTTGTATGGGATGACATTTCAACCACCTGAACCACATGGCCAGAGGTCTACTTTTTTTCTTTTATACCATGTTCTACTAGCTAAATCTAGCAAGAAAAAATAATTCTAATTTGATTATGACAGAAGTTATTATCAGTGAAATCCCAGTCACTGGATGTATCTAAATAGGATCAGGAGATAATGATTGGCAATTTTCTTTAGAGGGATTGAAATATCAAAAGGCTGATTAGATTTTATGACCTATAGTGTCATTCCCAATAATAAGAGTTTTGTTTTGTTTTTAATCATAAATGTTCTTGACATCTACCATGTTTCATTTATCTATTACAGAATAACAAACCACTCCAAAACTTATTACATTAAAAAAAAACCCAACAATTTTATTATGTTCAGTGTCTGTGATCAGGAATTCAGATATGGCATGGTGGGCATGGTTTACATTCTCTTTTCATGATTGTTGAGGTCTCCATAAAATAGAAACAATACAAATAACATTCTCTACCTCCAATTCAATAAAATAGAAATTAAAACAAAAGATAAGAAACAAAATGCCCCAAATCCAAAACCGAAAACCAAAATGTCTGTTCCACTTGGAATTAAAACAAACAACCCAAAATACCTCTCCATAAGGTTTCTTGGATAAAAAGTAATAATCCTATATAATAAAGAGGTAATAAGCAAATTGACCATCACTTCAACACACAAGATGGCCACCTCCATGTGGTCAAAGATGGCCACCCCCATGAGGACACAAGATGGACACCACAAGATGGCCAGCAGGTGAGGGAAGTTGTGGGCAATCAGGCCAGCAGGAGAGGGCAGTTGGGAGGGACCAGGCCTGCAAGGGAGGACAGTTGGGGCCAATCAGTCCTTCAGGGGAGGGCAGTTAGGGATGAACGGACCAGCAGAGGAGGGAAGTTGGGCGCAACCAGGCCTGCAGGGGAGGGCAGTTGGGGGGGACCAGGCCTGCAGGGGAGGGCAGTTTGGGGGGACCAGGCTGGCAGGGGAGGGCAGTTGTGGGCAATCAGGCCAGCAGGGGAGGGCAGTTGGGAGGGACCAGGCTGGCAAGGGATGGCAGTTAGGGGTGACCAGGCCAGCAGGGGAGGGAAGTTGGGAGTGATCAGCTCTGCAGGGGAGGACAGTTAGGGGCGACCAGGCCAGCAGGGGAGGGCAGTTAGAGGTGACCAGGCCAGCAGGGGAGGGCAGTTAGGGGCAATTGTGCCATCAGGGGAGCAGTTAGGCATCGATATGGCTGGCAGGGGAGTGGTTAGGGATGATCAGGTTGGCAGGCAGAAGTAGTGAGTGGCAATCAGTCAGGCAAGCAGGCGAGCGGTTGGGAGACAGCAGTCCTGGATTGTGAGAAGGATGTCCCAGATTGGAGAGGGGCAGGCTGGGCTGAGACACACACCCCTGTGCATGAATTTCATGCACCGGGCCTCCAGTAATAATAATAATAATAATAATAATAATAATAATAATAATAATAATATTTTTTAAAAAGCACACTGAAATCACAGAATTTCTAAAACTTATATATAGTGAAAATACTACATATTAAAATCTATGATATAATTAAAGTAGTTATTTAAAGAATATTCACAATTTTACATAACTATATCTGTAAAAATGATATACTGTCTTACTCAACTTGGGGAATACAACAAAAATTAAGGGAAAAAAAAGCACAGAAGAAAAATTATACAGATAAAACTGGAAACTTATGAAGTTGAATAAGTTAAAATGTTGCAGATAAGCTGCCAGTCGGTGTGGGAGAACAATTAGCCAGGCACTAAAGGATTCAGAAAAGGACACCTTTATTGCAGATGCACTAGTGTCGGGGAGTCAGTCTCCAAAGCCTGAGCATTGAATGTGGGGGACTTTTCCCTTTTATCCCCTTAGTTTCTTTGTCTCCCAAATATGGACCAGGCTTCCAGATTTTTGAGGGCTTTGCAGCCCCATATGGGTTGGAATTGGGGAAGTGAGATTACACTCAAAGGCCTGGCCTGGCTGGTGCCAGAACTGCCAACCCTAGAGGGTTGTGTATGGTTCATGGTTTATGGTCTCTATAAAGTGGAAGTATTCTGGGAAACAGATTCTGCAAGGCTGGACAAACATTAATGATAAGAATGGGGCTTAATTATACTAGCAAGAATGTACATCAGAATACTGGTTACTGACACAGATTCAGATTGCTAGCCCCCCACTTGTCTTATAGTTTCCCTCATTCCCCCCTCTTGGTTCTTAAGCTAGCCTTAGCCTTGGGGATTCTAGAAGACTCAGGAATTGGGGATAGGGTTGCTGACTGCTCTAGCTGCTTCCTGCTGAGGAGGGACATCATTATGGGGGTTCAGCAACTTGAGTCTTCTTCATCTTCCCTGAGAGGGTTGTAATGGTACTTTGATTTTCTGGCTTGTATCACCATCTGGAGCTTGAAGGCTTCTAAGCGAGAGGAAATAAAGTGGGTGAGAAAGTTAAGAATGCAGGGACCAAATAAGAGTGCAAGTAATATTATAAGGAGGGGCCCTGATAGGGGCAAAAGCTGTGACAGCCAATGAAGATTTCCAAACCATGAATCCCAAGAATTAGATGCATTTTCCAAGAGTTTCTCTTAGTTGTTGGGCTACGTCCCTTACTACCCCTGACTGGTTGGTATAGAAGCATCACTCCTCATTTAAGAATAAGCAGATTCCACCTTTCTCAGCCATAAGTAAGTCTAATCCTCTAAGATTCTGTAATACTATGGCTGCTAAGGAATCTATCTGTTCCTGAAGTTCTATTAGAGATTAGGTAACCTGCTCTATATCATCTGCTAGACTTTTGGAGAGGGTTTGGTAGTAAGAGATGGAGGTTGATATTCATCCAACTCCTGAGCCTACTCCTGCTGCAAGCCCCAACCCAAGTAGAAGAGGTATAATCTGAATGGCTCTCTTGGAGAGAGAGTAGGCTGTTAAGGGCACTTCTAGGGATTAAGTACCAGGGATAATATTAATCTGCGGCATTAAAAAGGCAAGGATACAACTCCCTGTCCAACTGCCAGGGAGGCACAAGTAAGCATTTGTTCCACAGATGAAAAAGATTCTAGGTGCTGGTTGGCACCAGACTGAGTTCCATTCTTGATATCCATCTCTGTCGACCGTGGCTGGACATATGTGCTTGGGAACGTTCCCCACAAACCCCATCCCTTTGCTGCTTAGGAAACACATAGGTGCTGCCTGGGATAATTCAACATTTGTAACTGTGGGGCTGGATGTTCCAGGTCCTGCAGAGTGAGAAAGATTAACAAGGATCTCTAAGGACACAGGAGTGGTTAAGTATTGGGGAGAGGTTAAAAATAAGCACAACCAGAATTCCTTGACCATATCCAGATTTGTGAGGTTGAGTAAATGGTAAGTAGTGTTTAGTGTCTGATATAGCCAGGGGTCCAGGTCATGGGACAGCCTGGAACCTGTTCCTTTTTCTTTTTTCTTATCTGGTGGCCCAGGGTTATTTTTAGAGCCCCTTTTTGCTATAGTATCCCCAGCATATGTTTTGAAAATTGAAACCTATGCAGTCATTTTTCTTCATAAAGGAGCTAGTTGAGGTTGTAGACAGGTACCAGTTGGCTCCTGTGATATAAATTATCTCTTGCCATTCACAGTAAGTGGCAATGTCTTGGTAACAGGCAGGATTGTAATCAGTGAGATTCTAGGTCTGGCCCTCTTTAAAACATGAACATTCTGTCCTGGGATGGTTGTCGGGACCCCACCATGGATGGCCAGCTAAGATACCAGGTAAGAAGGGAGGGCAATTAGTGACAGTGAAAGAAACCACCTCATTTTGGCTGGGGACAGCAATAAATTCCTTTGCTGTGTAGGAGGTAGTAATTTATTGTGTTTCTGTGTCCCAGCAGGGCAGAAATGTTCTCCTCCTGGTACTAGTCTAGGGTTCTGGCGACACTCATAAAAAGACAAAATAACAATTATTAGGAAGATAAAAACAATGATTATCCAGAAATACCAATACTTTTAGGAGGAGATAAGAAAGAAATATCAGTATAAGGAAGAATTCAGCAGGGTGTTATCTGAATTCCTTGGAACAGGTTGGTCAGCCAAGTCTGCTGTCTTCTTGAGGGTGATCTGCAGTGGGTGTTTCTGGTTGGAGGTCACCTTCCACTCAGGCTGGGCATCACTCAGCTGGTGGGCTGCTTTCACCCATGAGTGGTGGATCCAGGTGTTCAGTCCTGCAACCTTTAGAGCTGTGGGGATGGTTAGTACGACTGGGTAGGATCCCTTCCAAGTTGGCTTAAGGGGCTCCTTTTTCTAATCCTTTACCCAAGCCTGGTCTCCAGGCTTATGAGGGTGCAAACTGTTCCTAGAGAGATGGACAATAGGTCAATAACCCATCTGTGGACTTCAAAGATAGTTTTCCTAAGTCCTTATAATTGCTTCTGAATTTCTAAGTTTCCTATTCCCCCAAATCTCCCTTCAGCTGAATTAAGTGAGGGGTTCTGCCATATAGAATTTCAAAGGGAGAGAAATCTACCCAGGCCCTTGGGGCACAGTGTACCTGCAGGAGTATAAGAGGCAAGATATCTGTCCAGGGTAAGGTTGTCTCTTGACATAGCTTAGCCATAGCCTGCTTGAGAGCCCGGTTCATGAGCTCTACTTTCCCTGATCTCTGGGGCCTGTAAGCAGTATGCAAGTTCCACTTAATTCATAAGGCCTTAGCTACCTGCTGTACTACTTCAGCTACAAAGTCTGGGCCATTACCTGACCCTATGGTTAGAGGCATTCCATACTGTGGAATTATGTCCTTTAACAATTCTTTAGTGACTTCTCTTGCCTTCTCTGTGCTAGTAGGATATGCCTCGACCCAGCCTGAAAAAGTGCACATACCTGGTAAAGACTAGGAGATATTTATTCCCTCTACCAGGACCTATTTCTGTAAAATCTACCTCTGAGTCCTCAAAGGGAGCTTGCCCACAGCGCTGTACTACCATTGGTCCTACAGGACCCTGTTTGGCATTGTTCTATGCACAGAGGAAGCAGTGCTGAGAGACTGAGGCACATAAAGAGGGAAGATGAACAATTTGGTAGTATCTGCCTAACAAAGCTTCTAGAGCAGTCTTCCCTAAATGAGTAAGTCCATGCTGCTGGAGGACTATCTTATGGGCTAACTATTCTGGGACATAGACCCTATGATCTGGGAGTGTCCACCAATCTTCCTTCGTCCTCTTACCCCCTTTTTGCTGGGCATATTCTTCTTCCTGAAAAGTGTATTTCAGAGGCTTAAGTAATTCAGGGGCCAACATGATCTGCGACAGCACTACTTGTTCTTTAGCAGCTAGCTTGGCTGCTGTGTCTGCACAATGGTTTCCTTCTGACACTGAGACCTTCCCTTTTTGGTGACCTTTACAGTGGATGACTGCTAATTCCTTGGGTTCCCAGACTGCTTCCAGTAATTTTAGGACTTCATTCTGTTTTTTTTATTCTTTTCCCTCCAGCGGTCAGGAGTCCTTTCCTTGTATATAGCCCCATGGATATACAGGGTGGCAAAGCCATAGCGCAAGTTGGTGTAAATGTTAGCATGCTTTTCCTTGCTGAGTTCTAAGGCTCTGACCAGAGGCCAAAGTTCTGCCCTCTTCACTGACCATCATTCAGTTAGAGTCTGTACCTCTACTGTCTCAAAGTCTGATATTACTGCATATCCGGCTTGTCTTTTCCCTTCATCTAGGAAGCTGCTTCCATCTGTGTAAAATATCAGGTCAAGATTCAGCAGAGGCCTGTCTGTTAGATCTGGCCAGCTGGAATAAACCTCCTCTAGAACTTTTAGGCAGTCATGCTCAGGGTCTCCCTCAGTGTTGGGTAAGAAGGTGGCAGGATTAAGAGTTCTCACTGTTTTTAATCATTCCTGAGGATTTTCACATAGAAGCCCTTGGTATTAAGTCATTTGAGCAAGAATTAGCCAGTGTTGTCCCTAGCTTCCATTAGGGTTACAACAGCATGAGGTACTTGAACATTTAAGTTCTGTCCCAGGGTAAGCTTATCTGCTTCTTTGACTAATAATGCTGTGACTGCAAGGGCCCTGAGACATGGGGGCCACCTGGAGGCAACCAGGTCAATCTATTTGGAAAGATAGGCTACTGGTCTTTGCCAGGTTCCAAACTCCTGGGTTAGACCTCCTAGGGCTACCCCGTTGTTCTCATGAATGAAGAGGTTAAAGTCCCATGTCATATCTGGGAGCCCTAGTGCTGGGGCCTCAGTGAGCTTTGCCTTATGGTGGTGAAGGCCTTTTCCTGCTCAGGACCCCAGTCGGTGGGTGCCTTCTCCTCTCCTTTTAAAGCTTCCTAGAGAGGCTTAGTTAGATCTGAAAACCCTGGGATCCAAATTCAACAAAACCCTGCTGCTCCCAGAAATTCCTGAATCTGCCACTGGGTGCTGGGGACTGGAATAGCACATACTGCCTGCTTCCTTTCAGTCCCTAGTCTTTGTTTCCCTCAGGTGATTCAGAAACTTAGGTACTTGACTTCTCTCTGACAGATTTGTGCCTTTTTTTTGGACACCCGGTAACCTGTTTTGATTAAGAGTCTCAGAAGGGCTCGCATTCTTTCCCAACACTGAGCTTGCATGGAGCTAGCCAGTGGGAGGTCGTCTACATATTGGAGTAGAATGTACCACAAGTCCTGTCCTGGGAATTTGGACAGATCAGTTGCTAACGCTCCGCTAAAAAGAGTCAGGGAGTTCTTGAACCCTTGTGGCAGTCTGGTCCAGGTGAACTGCTCCTTGGACCCAGAAGTTGGGTTTTCCCACTCAAAGGCAAACAGGGACTGACTGGAGTGTGCCAACTGAAGGCAGAAAAAGGCATCTTTCAGAACTAGACATGTAAAGCATTCTGCCTCTGATGGAATGAGTCCCAGGAGGGTGTAGGGATTCAGCAGCACCAAATGCAGGGTTATAACAGCCTCATTAACAGCCTGCAGATCCTGCACCGGGTGGTAATCATTAGTCCCAGGCTTTTTGACAGGAAAGAGAGGGGTGTTCCATGGAGACTGATACCGTTTAAGAAGTCCCCACTGAAGCAGCCGGTCTAAGTGAATCTGGATTCCTAGGCATGCATCCCTTGGAATTGGATATTGGTCAATCAGTCAGTTAGTAATGGGGCATGGTCCTTGGCCACACCAGGGGGATTTCCTTCTTCCCAGACCAGCGAGAATTCTTCCTCTCATTCAAGCTCTAATGGTGAGTCTTTGACAGGGAGGTATAAAGTCTCCCTGGACACTGCTAAGGAGAGGATCATTGGAGAGGTCTCCTCACCTAGCCACAACTGTGCTGAGCCATCTTGGGCAAAGGTTATCTCTGCCCCCATCTTGGCTAAAAGGTGTCTACCCATTAGAGGCACTGGACAATCTGGCAAGTAAAGGTGGATTACTTGGTGGCCGCTAAGTTGCCATCAGCGAGGGTGGCAGAACAGTCTACAGATCTGGTCCCCAGTAACTCCAATAATGGTGACCTCCTTTCCTGAGAGAGGAGCTACCTTCTGAGTGACTACTGAGTGCTCAGCCCCGGTATCGACCATAAAGTTCACAGTCTGGCCCCAATTTTCATTCTGACAATGGGCTCATGGGGGCCCATTTGGAAAGAGCCTGGACTGTCCTACTAGGAGTTGGCTGCCACCAGCCCAATTAGATCTGCATCGGGTGGTTCCGGCCTGTAGCGGCTGGGTGGGTTGGATGACCCTGACTCCCCTTTCTGGCAGATTGTACATTCATTCTTCCAATGTCCAGATTCCTTACAATAGACACACTCATCCTGCTTAAGGTTTGTCCTTCTTCCCCCCAGTCTAAGCCCTTGTTGTTTCCTTTTCTTATCTGTGTGGGAGCTTGATTCCTTAATAGCAGCCACTATCAAGGTTGCTTTCTTTTTCAGTCTCTCCTCCGCTTCCTTCTTAGCTGCCATGTCTCAGTTGATGAAACCCTTGTTTGCTATTTCTAGAAGCTTGGTTGCGTTTTTTTCCTAAAAATCCTTCGAGCTTTCTTCTTATATTGGGCTGAGCCTGACCTACAAAGGCTGCATTGACCATAGTTTGATATTCTGGGGCTCCAGGATCAAAAAGAGTGTAGATCCAATATGCCTCACAGAGTCTCTCATAGAAGGCTGCTGGACTTTCATCAGGTTTCTGGCAAACCTCAGAGGTCTTGGCCATATAGGTGGGCTTCTTGGCCCTGGCCTTGAGTCCCTGAAGGAAGGCTAGTCAATATCTCTCTAGCCTGGCCTTTCCATCTTCTGAGTTCAGGTCCCCTCTGGGTTCCTCATCTGGGAGGGCCTTCCTGGCCCATCTGTCTGTGTCTATCATCCCTGCTGAGGCCTGGGTCTGGAGCCATTTCCGAGCTTCTGTTACTATTCTCATGTGCTCCTCAGTGTTAAAGAGAGTGAAAAGGAGCTGCTTGCTGTCAAACCAGGTGGGCTTATGGGTCTGGAAAATTGACTCTAGGAGGTCTACCATGGCCTGAGGTTTTTCAGAATAAGTGGGAGTGTGATATTTCCAATTCTGGAGATCAGTCATGTAAAAAGACTGGTAGTAAAGGACCAATCTCCCCCTCTTGTAGAGTCCCATCTTCTCCAAGCACTTGGGGACCCTGAGTCTCCCTGAGAGGCATCTGGAAAGCTGGGGGTGGCCTGGGTCCCTGATCACCTGAGCACAAGCACTGTCCAACTGGCTCTGGAGAGTCTTATTGGGGAGAGACAGAAGGAGGTAGTGTATCTAAGTTTCCCTGACCAGGCAAAGGAGCACTGGGTGCCACTTGAGACACATATGGAGGTAGTAAAACTGGTGGGGCTTCTTCAGGGTGTTCCTGGAGAATAGGAGGCTTATTCTCTTTCTTAGGGGCCTGCCTGTCTTCTCCTGCCATTAGAACCTTACTCTGTCCTTTCTTACACATGCAGAGCCAGATCAAGGTGGCTTAAGCTGAGCTATTTCCAGCCACTAATCATGTAGGGGAACTAGTCGGGATGACCTGGGTCTCCCGTTATAACTCTGTAAACATTCCTGATTGTGGGGATATCCAATGTGCCCTCCACTGGCCATCCTACTCCAAAAGATGGCCAGTCTATTTCACATATCTTTCTTTTTTAAAAAAATTTTATTTATTTATTTATTTATTTATTTATTTATTTATTTATTTATTTATTTATTTATTTTAATTGTTTGAAATATTACAAATAGTAGTACATATGTCTCTTTTTTTCCCCCATTGACCTCCCCCTAGCCTCCCCTTCCCCCCAGTACATGCCTTTACCGCCCCCCCCCCCAGTGTCTTTTATCCATTGGTTATGCTTATATGCATGTGTACAAGTCCTTCAGTTGATCTCTTACAGCCCCCCCCAAAACCTCCTCTGCCTTCCCGCTGTAGTTTGACAGTCTGTTCAATGCTTCTTTGCTTCTGTATCTATTTTTTCCCCTTTTCTTTCCTTTAAAAAATCTTGCCTCTACAGACTAGAAATAAACATATAATAACAAAAAATGTTTGAGTCCCAATTTCAATGTCCAACAGTTCCTCATGTGTACATGTCAGCAATGATATCTGGATGGTGGGCACACGGTGGCAATGCAGGTCCGACCCTCTCTGGTTTGGTCCTAGGCAAGCTGCTGCGTCGCACAGCTTCTGACTGCTAGCGTGGCAAGGCGTCGTCAGCGTCTCCCATCTCTGGACTGTTTCTCCTCCTGTCTTCCTGGTTGGAGCAGACCTGTCAATTCCTCTCTGTTGCAGGAATCCACATGTTCTTGGAGTTGCTCTCTGAAAATATACAAACATATTCTCGACCAAAAGTTAATAAAGGAATCTTTTCTATATAATTGATTTGGGATCCTTTTTATTTTTGCCCAAACGATTTTCCTTTGTCTTATTTAGACACCATGTGTGTTTTTCATGGGTGTCTTGCTGTTAGCATTACAAATAAAAATTAATTTTGTAAAGTAAAAATTTTCTAGATGTAATTTATTTATAGGATATTTTTCCTTACATGATATTACCCTACTATCCCCCCTTTTTTGATTAATGGAGGCTTTTGTAAATTTTATAATGCACTCTTGATAACTTTAAATTTTAGATTTTTGCACAAAAATATGACTGCTTTAGTTTCATTGCATGTTCAGGAATTTTACCATGAGATGAACTACCAATAGAAATTTTAGTTAACACTTTAGGAACAGCTTTTTGTCCAGTACAATTAAATTTTCTTGAATATTCACTTATTTGAATTAGCCTATTTAATTTAATCTGAAAACTTGATTATTATTTTACTGTCAAATTTAATACTCTACCAACAATCTTAGTTTACCCTGTAAATATTAGTGGAAAGGATTATTTGCATTCTTGAGTAGGCCCTGAGCATTCCTGGTGCTAGGCTGGATTTAGATATAGGGAAGCTGCTGTCGGCCAAGTCTCTGTCTGTTACCTGGGTCCCAATCTGAGCTGGGCCAAGTCACACTGTCTGTCACCTGTGTCCTGATCTGAGCTGGGCGTGGGAAGCAAAGCAGCCATGGGAGCAGGAGACCTCCCTCAGACGGGGCGAGGGTTCAGGCCCCTGCAAGGTCGGGAGGGTGGGGGTCTGTGCCCCACCTCTGATGATCCAAGTTCTCTCCTGATGGCCCCTCTGCGACTGTGCCTGTCTTAGGTTGTTCCTTCCCTGAGGAATCTTACCCATCTCTGGCTAACCAGTCATCCTCCGGGGCCAAGCAGGGTGATGTGAGGTTCAGTTCTGTCTCCTTGGTAGCCTATGCCCCCGTGGCCTCCACGCCCAGCACCTGCCTTGGGATCCCCTGGCCTGCTGGTGGGGCCCCAGCACTGATCACATATCTCGGGGAACTCAGGTTTCTTCTCCAGGGAGAGCCCAGCTCACACAATTGGGCGAGAGACAGATCCATGGTACCAGCCACCACGAGGCTTCAAGCTCAGCATGAAAAGAAAGCTCAGGCAACAGCTGAGGGCAATTGGATTGTGAGAAGAGGGTCCCTCTTGGCACAAAAGGCAAGAGGGGCCAATATAGAATGCTCAAATGCCTTCCCAGTGCCTTAATTCCTTCTGAGAGGGATTAAATCCTTTCATGTCCTCTTTATTTTATTTTTTTTAATTGCTGCCAAACATTCCAAGAATTAGTTTGTAAGTTTGTTTGGGATAATTGTACAATATGCTGTTGTAAAATATCTAAAATTATAATGACATTGTAGAATAATATCATGTAAGGATATTCTTTGCTCTAGGCCATGGCAATTCAATTTCAAACTGGCTGACAATTTCTTTTTGTAACTTTAAATAAACTTTGTCAGGGAGGCAAAAACACAAATTATTCCCCCATAACCCCCCACCCCCCACTTATGCCCCACCCCCTTGTTGTCTGTGTCCATTGATTAGGCTCATATGCATGCACACAAGTCCCTTGGTTGATCTCTCCCTCTTATCCCCACCCTCCCCTACCTTCCCTGAGGTATGACGTGCTGTTCGATGTTTCTCAGTCTCTGGATCTGTTCTTGTTCATGAGTCTATGCTGTTCATTATATTCCACAAATGAGTGAGATCATGTGATATTTATCTTTCTCTGCCTGGCTTATTTCACTTAACATAATACTCTACATCTCCATCCATGTTGTTGCAAATGCTAGGAACTCCTTCTTTTTTACCGCAGCGTAGTATTCCATTGTGTAGATATACCACAGTTTTTTAATCCACTCATCTGCTGATGGGCATTTAAGCTGTTTCCAAATCTTAGCTATGGTGAATTGTGCTGCTATGAACATAGGGGTACATATATCCTTTCTGATTCGTGTTTCTAGTTTCTTGGGATATATTCCTAGGAGTGGGATCACTGGGTCAAATGGGAGTTCCATTTTTAGTTTTTTGAGGAAACTCCATACTGTTCTCCACAGTGGCTGCACCAGTCTGCATTCCCATCAGCAGTGCATGAGGGTTCCTTTTTCTCCACATCCTCGCCAGCACTTGTCATTTGTTGATTTGTTGATAACAGCCATTCTGACAGGTGTAAGATGGTACCGCATTGTTGTTTTGATTTGCATCTCTCTGATGATTAGTGACTTTGAGCAGGTTTTCATATGTCTCTTGGCCTTCCTTCTGTCTTCTTTCAAAAAGTGTCTATTTAGATCAGATGCCCATTTTTTGATTGGGTTGTTTATCTTCTTTTTGTTAAGCTGCATGAGTTCCCTGTAAATGTTGGAGATTAAACCCTTATCGTTGATATCATTGGAAAATATGTTCTCCCATGCCATGGGATTTCTTGTTGTTTTATTGATAGTTTCCTTTGCTGTGCAAAAGCTTTTTATTTTGATGTAGTCCCATTTGTTTATTTTCTCTTTAGTTTCCATTGCCCTAGGGGAAGTATCAGTGAAGAAGTTCCTTCGGCATATGTCTGAGATTTTTCTGCCTATGGATTCCTCTAGTATTTTTATGGTTTCCCGTCATATGTTTAAGTCCTTTATCCATTTGGAGTTTATTTTTGTGCATGGTGCAAGTTGGTGATCTAGCTTCATTTTTTTTTGCATGTATCTGTCCAATTTTCCCAACACCATTTGTTGAAGAGACTGCCTTGACTCCATTGTATGTTCATGCCTCCTTTGTCAAATATTAATTGAGCATAGTGATTTGGGTCAATTTCTGGGTTCTCTATTCTATTCCATTGATCAATATGTCTGTTCCTGTGCCAGTACCAGGCTGTTTTAAGAACAGTGGCTTTGTAATACAGCTTGATATCCGGTATTGAGATCCCACCTACTTTGTTCTTCTTTCTCAGGATTGCTGCAGCTATTCGAGGTCTTTTTTTATTCCAGATAAATTTTTGGAAAGTTCTTTCTAGGTCTGTGAAATATGTCGTTGGTATTTTAATGGGAAGTGCATTGAATTTATAGATTGCTTTGGGTAGTATGGACATTTTAATGATGGTGATTCTACCAATCCATGAACATGGTATGTTCTTCCATCTGTTTATGTCTTCCTCTGTCTCTTTTTTCAGTGTCGTGTAGTTTTCCACGTATAGGTCTTTTACCTCCTTAGTTAAGTTTATTCCTAGGTATCTTAATTTTTTTGGTGCAGTGGTAAATGGGATTGCTTTTTTAGTCTCTCTTTCTGTAAGTTCACTATTGGTGTATAGAAATGCCATAGATTTCTTGGCGTTAATTTTGTATCCTGCTACATTGCCGAATTCATTTATTAAGTCTAGTAATTTTTTGATGGAGTCTTTAGGGTTTTCTATGTACAGTATCATGTCATCTGCAAATAAGGACAGTTTTAATTCTTCTTTTCCAATTTGGATGCCTTTTATTTCTTCTTCTTGTCTGATCACAATGGCTAATACTTCCAGCACTATATTGAACTGGAGTGGTGAGAGTGGGCATCCCTGTCTTGTTCCTGTTCTTAGGGGAAATGGTTTTAGTTTTTGCCCATTGAATATGATGTTGGCTGTGGATTTGTCATATATGGCTTTTATTATGTTCAGGTATGATCCTTCTATTCCCACCTTGCTGAGAGTTTTTACCAAGAAAGGGTGTTGGATTTTGTCAAATGCTTTTTCTGCATCAATTGATATGACTATGTGGTTTTTATCTCTCCATTTGTTTATGTGATGTATCACGTTTATTTATTTGTGTATATTGTACCATCCTTGCATCCCCGGGATAAATCCTACTTGGTCATGGTGTATGATCTTTCTGATGTATTGCTGGATTCGATTTGCTAGAATTTTGTTGAGGATTTTGGCATCTATATTCATGAGGGATATTGGCCTATAATTCTCTTTCATTGTGTTATCTTTATCTGGTTTTTGTATTAGGGTGATGCTGGCTTCATAGAAGGAGCTTGGAAGTGTTCCTTCCTCTTGAATTTTCTGAAATAGTCTGAGGAGGACAGGTTTTAGTTCTTCCTTGAATGTTTGGTAAAACTCCCCTGTGAAGCCATCTGGCCCCAGGCTTTTGTTTCCTGGAAGCTTTTTGATGACTGCTTCAATTTCTTCCATAGTTATCGGCCTATTGAGATGTTTAGATTCTTCCTGATTGAGTTTTGGAAGGTTATATTTTTCTAGGAATATGTCCATTTCCTCCAGGTTGTCCAATTTGTTGGAATAGAGTTGTTCATAGTATTTTTTAACAATCCTTTGTATTTCGGTGTGGTCTGTTGTTATTTCTCCTCTTTCATTTCTGATTTTGTTTATTTGGGTCCTCTCTCTTTGCTTCTTGGTGGGCCTGGCTAGAGGTTCATCAATCTTGTTTATCCTTTCAAAGAACCAGCTCTTGGCTTTGTTGATCTTTTGTATTATTTTTTTGGTCTCTATGTCATTCATTTCTGCTCTGATCTTTATTATGTCCTTCCTTCTGCTCACTGTGGGCTTTTCTTGTTTCTCTCTTTCTAATTCTTTGAGTTGTTCAGTTAGATCATTTATTAGCATTTTTTCTTGTTTTTTGAGGTAGGCCTGTAGAGCTATAAACTTCCCTCTCAGGTCTGCTTTCATTGTGTCCCATAGCAATTGCATTGTTGTGTTTTTATTGTCATTAGTCTCCAGGATGTTTTTAATTTCTTCTTTGATCTCGTTGATCACCCAATCATTGTTTAATAGCATGCTATTCAGCTTCTAAGTGTTTGAATTTTTTGGAATGTTTTTATTATAGTTTATTTCTAATATTATGCCATTGTGGTCTGAGAAAATGCTTGATATGATTTCAATCTTTTTGAATTTGGGGAGACTTTGCTTGTGACCCAGTCAGTATGTGGTCTATTTTTGAAAATGTCCCATGTGCACTTGAGAAGAACGTATATTCCGTGGCTTTGGGGTGAAATGCTCTGAAGATGTCAATTAGGTCCATTTGATCTAGTGCGTCATTTAGAATTGCTGTTTCTTTGCTGATTTTTTGTCTAGAGGATTTATCCAGTGATGTCAGTGGTGTATTAAAGTCTCCTACTATGATTGTATTGTTGTCGATCTCTCCCTTGATATCTTCTAGGAGTTCTTTTATGTATTTGGGTGCTCCTGCATTGGGAGCATATATGTTTACCAGAGTTATATCTTCTTATTGAATTGCTCCCTTTAGTATTATGTAGTGGCCTTCCTTATCTCTTGTTATGGCCTTTACTTTGAGGTCTATTTTATCTGAGATAAGTATCGCAACCCCAGCTTTTTTCTCATTTCCATTTGCCTGAAAAATGTTTTTCCATCCCTTCACTCTCAGTCTGTGTGAATTCTTTGCTCTGAGGTGGGTCTCTTGTAGACAGCAAATATATGGGTCATGTTTTCTTATCCATTCAGCTACCCTATGTCTTTTGATTGGTGCATTTAATTCATTTACGTTTATTGTTAATATTGACAAGTACATGTTTGTTGTCATATTTTTCCTTAGTGTTTGTGTTTCTTTTTGCCTTTCTCTTTCTTCTTTTTACAGCAGTCCCTTTAGCATCTCTTGCATTGCTGGCTTGGTAGTGATAAACTCTCTTAGCCCTTTTTTGTCTGTGAAGCTCCTGTTTCCACCTTCAATTTTGAATAATAGCCTTGCTGGTTATAGTATTCTTGGATTCAAACCCTTGCTTTGCATCACTTTGTATATGTCATTCCATTCCCTTCTGGCCTGGTGTGTTTCTGTTGAGAAATCAGTTGATATTCTAATAGGAGAGCCCTTGTAGGTAACTTTCTGTCTTTCTCTGGCAGCCTTTAAGATTCTTACTTTGTCGTTAGTGTTCGCCAATTTAATTATGATGTGTCTTGGTGTCGGTCTTTTGGGGTTCAACCTGTTTGGGACTCTATGTACTTCTTGGACTTGCATAGTTTTTTTCTTGCCAATATCAGGGAAGTTTTCTGTCATTATTTCTTCAAACAGGTTTTCTATTCCTTGCTTCTCTTCCTCTCCTTCTGGTATCCCTATTATTCTAATATTGTTTTGTTTTGTGTTGTCCCAAAGCTCCCTTAGGCTCTCCTCTTGCTTTTTAAGTCTTCTTTCCAGTTGCTGCTGTGTTTGTGTGTTTTTTCCTACCTTGTCTTCTAATTTGCTGATGCAGTCCTCAGCCTCTTCTAGTCTACTGTTTAAGCCTTCCAATGTGTTCTTTATTGCAGCTATGTCATTCTTCATCTCTTCTTGGTTTCTTTTCATGTTGGTGACATTCTCATTCAGCTCCTTATAGTTCTCATTGAGTTGTGTGTATTTGCCATTGAGTTGTGTGTATTTGTCATCCATCGTTTAAACATCCTTATAACCATTACTCTGATTTCTTTCTCTGTTAAGCTGCTAGCCTCAATTTCATTTAACTCCCTTTCTGGTGATTCCTCTTTTTCTTTCCTTTGGGAGTTGCTTTTTTGTCTCCCCATGTTTTCCTGTAATGTTTTAATTGTAGATCCAATTGCTTTGCTACCCAGGTTCTTTTGGTGATGGTGCTACTGGTGTAATCTCTCAGTTCTCCTGGGTTTGGTAATCTAGTGTAGCTCCCTACTTGAGCTATTTGGGTTCTCTTGATGTAGGCCTGCAAGCTTGAGAGGCACAACTGCGGTGTCTAGAAGTCAGCAGCCATGGAGGGGAGTATCCCAATTTTTGCTGTCTTGCACCCTTAATTGAAATCACGCGTGCCCAGTGGGGACTCACAGTGGCACCAAGGAACTGTCTGTTGGGGTGATGTGGCTCAGGGAGCCTGCACTCTGGAAAGGTGTGACTGTGATGCCCAGAGTTCTGTAGTTATGGGGTGGGCAGACTCAGCTTTCACTGCTGCACCTGTGGTGGATGGGCGCTTACTCCCAGTGGCGGCTCACAGGAGCACCTGCAGTAAGTTTGCCAGCGAGGCACACTGAAGCACTCTGAATGGCCCTGGCGGTGTAGCTGTGTAATTTAGGTGCTTAACTTCTAAAGATTTCTCTTTAGGGCAGATCCTATGGCCTCAGGGAGTATTGAGATTCCATGGTGTTAATCAGTGTGGGATCTGGGTGTGGCTATATTGGTTGCCTGGAGACTGGAGGGAGGGGCTATCTCTCAGGAGAAAATGGTGACAGGGCCTAGATATGACTCAGCACCAGACTCGCTTCCACCTCTCCTGGACCATCCGCTGCTTACTCTCCCCAGATTCCACAACCCCACTCACTCTTCTGCACCTCAACCACAGGTAAGCGTCTGTATCCTAAGGGTCCTACGAACCAGGTTCGGTGGAGAAAGGCGCAGGCCCCAGCGCAAGGAGGGACCGTGTCTCTGCAAGTTCCTTCCTTGCCGGCACTGCGCGGTCCGGCAGCTCTTCAGGGCTGCCTTAGAGCTCAGGTCCCAAATCCAGACTTCAAGGTCTAAAATCTCCTACCTCCCGCAGTCCCGTGGACCCTTTTTTTTTTTTTTTTTTTTTTTTTTCAGTCAGACGCTTTGCCTGTCCTCAGGGACACGGCTTGGCACTGTGTAGTTTCTCCCTGACCTGGGCTCAGAGGTCCAGCAGATTCTACTGCCTAGATCTTTGATTTTACCTTTATTGGGGGGATCTCTGCCATTCCCGGCTGCAAACTGTCTCACCAGCTGCGCCTCCTTCGCCAATTCAGGCTGGATTCCACTCGTTTCAGCTGCTCCCTCTATCTGCTCCGGGACAAGGCTCAGGACACCTCCGTCTATTTTGCTGCCATTTTGTCTCCCTCACACATCTTTCTTAACATCCAGGGGGTTAACTTCATCCCATGGTACCCAGTAAAACCTTTCTTAAAATTCTTTAACATACATTCTAAGACAGTGGGTTTGGAGGAACTACTTCCTATATTTGCAGTTAAACCATGTAATCCCTCCCAGTGAATGGAAATGCAGGACAAACACAAGGTAACTTTCACTTCATGCAGACTCTCACACTCACATTCACACACCAGCTAGTATGAGTTTTGACTTCCACCCATGGAAAGTCCCTGAACTGAGGCAAATATTTTGCCTAGGCAGTGATCAGTCACCTCTTCTGTCCTCAAAGACAGACCTGAATTCAGACTGGTTCCCAGGGGGAAAACTCACCAGTCAGATGTCTGGTTCTGGAAAGGGCTTTTCTGTCCTCTTTGGAGTCCATTGGGGTGCAAGCGGGGGTCCTGGTTGTCTGGGCCCAATGAGGACTGGGACCCAGTAAATCACTAGAGGCATACCTCCCCATAGTCAGGGGCCCGGGAGAATGGACCTGGCCATTGCCCCTTACCAATGGTGCCCTAAATGGGCAGCTTGACTGGTATTTCCCAGCCAATGCACCGGATTATGTTGCAGATAAGCTGCCAGGTGGCATGGGAGAACAATCAGCCAGGCACTCAGAGGATTCAGAAAAGAATGCCTTTATTGAAGATGCACTAGTGTGGTGACTCAGGGGAGTCAGTCTCCAAAGCCTGAGTGTTGAATGTGGGAGAAGATTTCCCTTAGTTTCTTTGTCTGCCAAATATGGACCAGGCTTCTTGATTTTCAAGGGCTTGGAATGGGGGAAGTGAGATTACACCCAAAGGCCCGGCCTGGATGGTGCCAGCACTGCCAACCCCCTCTGAGGGTTGTGTATGGTTCATAGTTTATGGCCTCTATAATGTGGAAGTATTATGAGAAAGAGGTTCTGCAAGGCTGGACAAACATTAATGATAGGAATGGGGCTTAATTATACTAGCAAGAATGTGCATCAGAATACTGGTTACTGACACAGATTCAGATTGCTAGCTTCCCAGTTGTCTTATATTCCCCCTCAAAAATATGTAAAGTGCCTGGCACAAAGAAGCTCAAGTTGAGTGTTTTCAATTCTCTATTCCCATTCCCTGGCCAAGTGCCCTCTCACACATGCTTACACTCCAGCTTATTCCCCATTGCACTCTAACATGATTAAAACAAAACCAGTCAGTTTGAAATTCTTCATGTAGAAGGTGACTACTAGAACATATAGTAACTTTGTGTGAATCAGAAAAGGTGGCTGTGCTGGGTGAATAAATTAGGAAAAGCCACCCCTTCCTAGGCTGATGTGGCTTCACCATAGGGTATAGGAAGCTTTCTTTCAAACTAACCTATCTCTGTAATTCTTTTCTAGGCTTGTGTTGGGTCCTTCTCCTAACCAATCCCATTCCTGGATCTTCCTGGGTTCTGTTCCCCTATCCTATTCAATCCTTTCCCCAAGCTAGACTCCTCTCCATTATGTTGCTATTTTGCCATTTTGGCTCCTACTGCACATGCTTCAGCAGAGGAATTTCCCTCTTATGGCTCTATACCTCCCCCCAGTTATCTATGGGAAAGGACTGACTGTCTTGTGGGAAGATTAGAAAGTCAGTTTTTCCTCCCTATTTTGGGGGACAGGTCACGGAAGGATGCTAATTTCCTTGGTGAGGCAATGTGGCTGTCCCCTGGAGTGTCAGGAAGCTGTAGCTTTCAGACCCAAACAGACTTAGCAAATTTAGCTGCCTTCTCTTTTGTTTATACCAAACTAGCTGCCTACTATAACATTACCAATATTTTACCTAAAATAACATGCAATATCTAGTCAGTATTTGCATTTCCAGTTGTTTCATAAATGTAACTTTATAGTTTGTTTGTTTTAGTCAGGACTCAAATGAGACCTTGCACTGCTATTTGTTCATAGGATTTTTAAGTCTCTTCAACTTTCCCTTGTATCTTTTTTTTCCTTTTGACTTACAATTTTGTTTTGCAATTTTTGTTGTTGAAAAAACTGTTAGTTGCCTATAAAGTTTCTCACAGTCTGAATTTCACTGATCACACTCTGGTGGTGAGGTTTGAAATGTTTCTATGTCTTCTGTCCTTTGTATTTTCTACAAATTTGTTAACTCTCAAAGTTTCATCAGATTCAAGTCTGTTTTTGTTTGTGCAATACCAAATCAAAGGTAGTGAACTCAGCCAGCATTTCAAATGTTCTTTTTGCATCTGCTTAGTTTATTGCCCATTTTTCCTTTATCAGGAGTATATTCTTTTCTACCCATATTTTAATGTTTTTACTATATAGTCATGTATCCATAAATAGATTATTTTATATTGACATAATAACATATTTGTTACCACAAATGGTATATTTCATGTCCAATACTGATTTAATTTCCCCTCAACTTATTTCTCATCTATTAAAACTTTTATCTATTCAATTCATTTTACTAGGTGTATAATACCTCATACTATAAATATGTCATGATATATTTATTTCAAATTTAATGAACGCTATAGATCTGTGTGCATACTTGTACACTTAGATAAGGAATTTCTAAGTCCTACAGAAGGCACAGTTTAGACTTTATCATATCTTGCCAGGTTGCATTACAAAGTATTGATAAAAGTTTCAATTCCCACCAGCATTGTTCTCCCAAATTTCCACCAGTGTTTGGCATTGTCAGATTAAAAATCTTTGCCAATCCGATATTATAAAATGTTTTATCATGTTGTTTTCCTTTGCATTTTTCAACTAAGGAGATTGAGCATCTTGATATGTTTGCTGGCATAACTTCTGTGAGTGTCCTGTTCATATTATTCAGTCAATTCTTTTTGTATATTTATTTAAAATACATTTTAATTAATTTATTGGAATGTTTTATTTGTTCTGCAAAATAATCTCAGTGATTTATTACATTGTAAATATCTTATTCTTTAATTTGCCTTCTCACTCATTTATGCTGATTTTTGCCAAATCATGTTATTTCTGTCTAAAAATTTGCACTTTCATAGCTTGTTTGAAAAATTAGCATCCTTCCATGCCCCGTGCCCCGTGCCTCTCTTAAATTCATAATCTCCTATATTTTTCTTTAAAATTTTAGACCCTCTTATTAAAATTTCAGTCCTTAGTCGATTATGTTTTTTCTTATGGTGTGATATATGAATCTTCTTTTAATTTTTTTCATAGAGATAAACAAATAGTTTCCAAACTAATCATTGGACAATCTTTCCTTTCTCCTGCTGATTCACAGTGTCACTGCTGTGGTTCACTAATATCCCAGATAATTCTGAGTTGATGTCTGGGATCTATATTCTAGTCCACTCATGTAATTGTCTATCATTATATGTAAGCGCTATTTATTATTTGGGATAAAGAGTTCATAAAGAGAGTTTTTTTTAACCAAGAAAAGACTCAGCCAAATATTAATGGCCCTCTCATAGCAGATTTCTCTACTTTCAATCATTTACCAATAAACTATTCCAGTTTTAGGAGATTACTTCATCCATTTGCATAGCCTAGTGTAGTTGCCAAAATCCAGGAATTGCTGCAAGCAAACATAGTGTATATTTCCTCTGTCTTGGACACATTCCCTACATAACATTCTCTCCCCTCACCCTGTTCTGGACCTAGCCAGGATGCCTTACATATTCATGGCTCACATGAGCCCTACATATGTCACAGTTCACCAACTTCCCTGGATAATTCACTTGGTTTTCTTCCCTCATGAACATTTTTTCCTGTTGCCTGTGAACTCTGAAATACTTGTCATGACTGAAGAAATGATGAACATAATATCACAAATCTGGAAGTGTTTATTGAAGGACATATTTGATAAACAATAGGCATTTGTGATTCAAAATTATATCATAGGCAAAAAGTGAAGGCAAATTTACCTTGCAATTTAAATGCAAAATGAAACCTAACAGAAACGAAAATTATTATAAATATTTTCTTTCACCCCTTTTTGGTTTTATCTGTTTGACCTCTTTTCTAGTGTCTGACATTTTCTTGGCTAACATAGTGCAAATATGTCATCAGTCAAGCCAGAAACAGCAAGGAAATCCTATTGTAAGGGGGAGGTGGGTGGAGGGGAGGATTAAATGCTTTAAAACATTGTTGATTGAGAAACATAGAAAACATCATTTAAAATCCTTTTAAATTACCATTCCCTCCATTGCTGCTAAATTTCCCTTTGTCTCATTTCATGCAGCTGGTCTGAATGATGACAGAGTGTTTTATGATTATGTGGGTGACAATTGGCACCAGCTGAAATGGACACTAAAGGAAGAATACAGCATCCTGCACTGATAATTCCTGCTACGTTAGGCACAGCACCAACTTTACAAATATGTAGCCCCTCGTCCCCCTCTTTTTTCCTCCTGTAAATCCCATTGCCAATGAATGCTGCTATGGCAACGAAAGCCAGGGGATGCCATGGGGGTCTTGGCTATAAAAAGAGATTTTATAGCATCATGGTAACTGGGAGCCTAGTGGTAGACTCACAGGCAACCATACACTGTGAGACATCCTGTCTAGAAGCAAATGCTTCTACCAAATTTATTTACCTGTGATGTTGAATCACTTGCTACAGAATTCCAAAGGCTCTTATTGCTATGATAGTTTTCATTTTCAATTATTGTATGGCTCATTCAAATCACACAGGTACAGTTCTAACAGTTATAAGAAGCTTCCTAAAATAGGCTTTTAGAAACTGAGCACAGCTGTCAAAATAATGTTATCATCTTCAAAAATCTGTTTTGAAGATAGTTATTCCAAAGAAATTTAAAAGTTATATTCCTATATTAGCACACTAAGTAGTTCATCCCAGTTTAGTAAATCAAATATTCCATACTGCTAGCTTAATAAGATGGGGAGTCATGCATGAAATGACTGCCAGGTTAATGACATAGGGAGCCATGCATGGCATATATTTGCATATAATAGTACAGAATGTTCTCCTAAATCCTTTAAATTACTCATCAATTCTTAAACAGGCATTTAACTAAATCCTCATTCAGAATCAGGAGGAAAGTTTAAAAATAAACACATACATATTTGAAGTGATTAGGTTGGAGCTAAACAGAATCTAAAGGATTATTTTTGGTTGGAAATTCTGGCCTTGGGGAAAGAGTTACAGATCTAAAGAAACAAATGCATATTCTGGGCCAGGTTAGAGTAAAGGCCTGCATTAAGGCTGTGTTCCAGCATCACCTCTATCACATCACAGTAGAAACATATCAAAGGTTCCACCATTAGCCTCAGAAATAAAGATGTATATGTATATCTAAAGCAGTGCAAAAATATAGATTAAATCTATAATTGTTTCTTGTGTACAGTGTTTAATGGGCCCAATAAAATGAACAGGTTTTCTTTCACTTGAAAACAGGTACATTCAAGGTATTAAGGAATGTCTTTAATCCCAAATCACTTTTTTTTTACTGGTTCTATAATCTTCTATACAAAATGAGGACATTGCTTGCAATCAGAGGAGTTAGAAACCCTAGCTGTTACTCAGAGGAAATCAGCAAGCATCCATATCACAAAAAGGCAATTTTCCATATTTGAGAGTGATGGTCTACATTAATCCTCAAAATGAGATGTACATGCATCTCCAAAACTAATGCCCATCCAATGAAAGCAGAAAAAGCAAAATAATGCAAAGAGGTAGGCAATTGGTCTTCTCTTCCTACTTTGTCTAATAATAATGGCACATAATTGTTGAGAATGAGCTCTACACCCAGTGCATCAAGTGAGTTATTCTACAGCCCTCACAATAATTTTATACATACCATTATTTCCATTTTACAGATAGGAAAACTGAGGCTCAAAAAGTTTGAGTAACTTGCTCAAGTGAGAGACTGAAGCCAGGATTTAAACTTAATTTAAATCCCATTCCCTTCTCACTAACCACACTATCTCTCCAAAATATATTTATTAAGAAAGAATAAAGTAGGTCCTGAGAAAATAGGGGAAATAGGCTCAAGGATTTTTCTAGAGTGCTCTTGATTTGCTAGGTTGCTTACATTGCCATCCCTTGTATTCTGTGCCAATACAGAAGAGAGATGAATCCTAACAACTGTCACTCCTTACGGTATAACTGCTCCCTTTGGGTCTTTGGGTTGTTTTTAACTGATTTATTTTAAGATAAATTGTAAATAGTAGGGTTTTTTGTTTTGTTTTGTTTCTTTGTTTCTTTGTTTTTTGCTGATATATTTGAGCAATTCTAAAGCACAATTCCAGAAATATCAAGCAAAAGCCCACTCATTGACACAAACTCCATGAAGCAATATTTCCCTCCAAGTACCATACTTCCTTAAGTGTTCATTCTGTCAGATTGGAAAATGAGTTTCTTTCCAGGAAGATGGGTAGCTTTGCTGTCATATTAAATAGTAACCATAGATCTAGCATGTGTGTCTGACTACGGTGGGTTTAGTAATCTGCTGCTGAAACCTAAGGTACTTACTACACTTAACATCCAATAAACATAACTCTGAACATTTTTTTTGAAGTTGAAAAATATAGTTGCATAAAAAGTATACTATAAAGCAGGGTGTGTTTTTTACTTGAATCATAAGTTGCACAGAAAGAAATATATTTCTAAATGAACAAAACCCCCACAAAAATCTAATATGGAGTCAAATTAAGGAGAAACAAAACATGAATGAAGTATAGTTGGGGTTTTTTGCTCTTTTGGAGCTCAAGTTTAATGGGAAAAAAATGACTCTATCAAACAGTTAATCTACATTCTACAATATGGAGATACTGGAACACAGAGAGATCAATTTAGCCCAGATGGAGGTGGGTGGTAGGGAGGTCATGGAAGGTTTCCAGGTGACATCAAAGTAAAAAAGGACAGGAAACAAAGGACTTAGGCAAGTGGAAGAGGACAGACTTGGAGTAAAAGCCAGGAAGACACAGGAATTACACACAGATCAGAGATGTCTGGTTGGGCAATGGTTATGTCAAGAGCTAGGCAGTGTTCACCTCTAGAAAACTCTATAATGGCATAAATGCTGAAACTCAGTACTTAGTTTTTTTAATAACTTTATTTTTCTTTTCTTATTTTTTTTTATTGATGAGAGAGAGAGAGAGAGAGAGAGAGAGAGAGAGAGAGAGAGAATCATTAACTTGTTACTCCACTTATTTATTCATTCATTGGTTGATTCCTGTATGTGCCATGACAGGGGATTGATTCCGAAACCTTAGCCTATTGGGATGATGCTCTAACCAACTGAGGTACCAGGCCAGGGCAGTAAGGGCAGTATTTAGTTTTTGTTTTGTTTTTTTTTAATCCTCATCCGAAGATATTTTTTCCATTGCTTTCTAGAGAGAGTGAAAGGGAAGGGATGGGGGGAGAGAGAGAAACATCAATGTGAGAGAGACACATTTATCAGTTGCCTCCCACACCTCCACTGGAGCCAGGGATCTAACCTGCAACCTACATACATGCTCTTGACTGGAAATCAAACCCAAGACCTTTCAGTGCTCAGACCAGTACTCTACTGCTGAGCAACATTGGCCAGGGCCTTAGGTTTTTTGTTTGTTTGTTTTTTTAATGTATTTACAACAAGTATATTTTCTGATCCAAAAAATAAAAAGGTGACTTAGTTGACAAGACTGACTTTGTACAATACAGTAAAACTTTGATATAACGGACTAATTTGTTAAACAATTGACAAATTAGTTTACCTGTTTTTGTTTATGTAGGTACATTTGTATACTTAAAATTACGAATGTATGCAAAGTTTAATTTCACAGAGAACTTTTCTATATGTATCACTGTATATTGAATAGTTCTAGTTACTGCATACATTCACCAGTCACCTTGAGTAAACAAGTACACACACTGGGATGTACTGGGAACATGGGCAGGCAGGAGTTAAAACTGCTGCAGAAAGTCAGGCCAGGAAATAACAAGACAATTACCGCACAATGCAGTGTGATCACATGCTAATCATTCTCAGAACATTGTTTATGAGTGGTGACTCTTGGATTTAAATATGTAGACTATAGTTGTAGATATGTAACATTTATTTATGTTGGCAAAATTATTGCAATATTTTTCCCAAAGTATGGCTTATTTGCTAAAATTTGTTAAAAATAACAGTGAATTAATAACAAAAAATAACCTGTTAATTTAATTATAAGCAAATCTTGGTTAAAGCATTTTAATATTAACAGGGTGTTAATTTTGACATTTGACATATGAACCAGAACTTTTGTCCTTTAAATTCGAAGTCCGTTAAATTGATGTGCACAAAGTCGAGGGTTTACTGTAGTGTGAACTGTTGAGGTCTTGTTTTCTCATAAAATATGAATTACCTAATCACTGTCAAAATTGAATTGAAGTAGTTAACAAATTTCATATAATCTCTGATCCTTGTATAGTCCAGCAATACTAGTTTCCTGTTAGTTTAATTTTAATTTTTTTTTCTAAATTTGCAAGTACACAAAATTGGATTACTTATGATCCTTGACTCATGCCTGTCTATAATTTGTTTATACATGTCCCACTTTCTTTCATTCATTTATTTATATTTTGGTAACATAATAACCACCTGGAAATCCACCACCCCAAAACAAAAGCTATGATCTAGATTATCTACATCTCATTTTAAACTACTCTTTATAACCAACTTATTCCCTCAAACTGGGTAGCAATCATCCTAAACACAATTCATTATTTTTATAATAAAATTGATATAATAAATTGATAACATTATTACTAATTAATCTGGAATGACAGTCATAAATAGGAACACCTGGTAACTCTTTTAATGAATGTGTTTCATTAAAATAAGTATTTTGGCCCTTGTCAATCACTTCAAGTTTGCAACTACCTCAACATTTCACCCCACTGTACACAATTTGTCAGGTAATTTCAGTAGCTACTTAATATTTTTTTTATTTCATCAATACCTATTCTCTTCAGATCAGCTAGAGTTTTTTTTCTACTATTTGCAAATAAGGCCCCCACCTTGGGAAGTTTTCAAAACTATAAAAGAAAAAAAAAGGAAGAATAAAACCCTAAAAATATTTTTTTAAGTGGTAGAAAAAAAAGGGAAAAAGAAAAAAGATAGGAAACAATAAACAGAACACACCAAATAATATGGCAGAAATACACCTAAATATATTAGTAAACTTAATAAATGTGACTGTGTTAACCCTAGCTATTAAATAGCCATTAAATTCTAAAACTCAAGGAAAAAAGTCTAAGACTTATAGATAATTTCTAAATTTTTATGTTATGCTATTTTTATTTACAAAATATAATTATATTTACCAGAAAATTATAATTAAAAGCTTACAATTTTTAAATGCTTTCTAGAAGAAACTACTAATCCTGTATTCCATTTCTTCTCACCTCTGCTCACATTTCTGTACATTGCATCAAATTATTATACATATAATTTATATCAAATAATGAGGATCCTTGCTTGGTTAGCTGAAATAGGAACATTTTCATTACTGAACTTTGCTAACACCTCAATTAAATTAAATTATTAATTCCTATCTACAGAAAAATTACCATACTCTAAAACAGTAGAACTAAACTGAGCTTAAAATCCTTTTATCTTAGACCTTTCATTTTGGAGTTCAGGCAAAAGAGAATTGACAGTATATTAATAGAGCTTAGGAGAAAGAATATGGACTCTGAAACCAGA
>NC_137771.1:117109564-117135317 GCF_963455305.1 Plecotus auritus
GTAACCTTATGAGAATGGGAGGAAAAGAATGTGTAATAATTGGCATTTTAGTCTTTGTTGTATATTGTTTCACTAGGAAATATTCATGTTATAAGTTGAAAATCATATAAAGAAGTTAATACAACTGAAAATAAAATATAACAATACATGGATTCTATTCTTAAAGTCAAATTTTAGAGATATTTTTAAAATGCAAACCTGGGAGCCATTTAGAAGAACCGAATCACCTCTCAGGAGCTTCATGTGTAAAAACAAGCACGGATAGTACAGGGATAAATACGGGCCCTTTTGTCTACAGTAAGGCATGCAATCTTGACCTAAGTAGCAATCTGAGCTGTCCCATCCAAATAGGGTATTCTGGAGTAGACCATATTTTTACTTAAAATGCTACAATGACCAGGGGGAAATCACTAAAAAATTTCAAGGGTTAATTTTGATAGAAGGATTTTGTTTTAGACTTTGTCTCATAAATTACTCTATTTCAGTAAGGATTGCTCTATAGGAGATGCTTAAAGATTTTTAAAAGAATGTAGGTTATTAGAATAAGGAGATTTTCCAGATGGGGTATTCTAACAGAAGAGGAGAATTATAATTGATCATGGAATAATGAAAGGTACTGGATTAACTGATGATTTATAATGTACTAATTTAAAAGTCTCTAGAGCCGCGGTTTGCCGCTCTGTTGACTAATGAGTTTGCCAACCACTGCTCTAGTGGATCACTGTCAAATTTCTTTAAAGGGTTTACAACTGGATTCCATATTGTAAGTTGAAAAACTGAACATCAGAAAGATGTGTGGATTATGAATTAAAGCAAAGTATTTAAATATGTTAAAATAAATTAAAATCAAGTGAGCTACATACATGAAGATTACAGTAAATTTCTTTTAGTGTTCAGAAAAGTTAAACTTCATATTTAAAATGTCCCCAAATGTCAGTTTTTATAGTTCTCAGCTTATTTCAATGTGAAAGTTTTCTTTCAAAAATGAATTGTGCATAATCATGTTCCACAGTGCTTTCTAGATGAATCATATCTACTAAATTCAGTGATATCTTATTTTATCAGACTCCTACCTAGCTAGACTTCCAGTTTGGATGGGTTTAGTGTACAAGTAAACCTGTTTTCTTAAAAATGAGGCCAATATGTAAGAAGAAAATTCTATTAGAAAAAAGCAACTATAATCTTAGCTGAATGATCTAAAAAAAATTACATCCACTTTTCATGAAATGAAAACCACAGGACTTCATAAATTCTTCCTTTGTAAAGGACAAGTTAGTGTATCTGAAAGCATGATCCATCTGTACAATATATAAAAACAATTCAAAACAGGCCAGGCAAGCCACCAGGGTGAGGAGAGATCCCACTGTGCAAGCCTGAATCCCATACAGACAATTTCAAGATTATTTACTTCACCTTGGTGTTACAAGTAATAAAGGCAACTAATTGTGCATTATCATTTTAGAAGACTTCCACATCAAAAATATCTATTAAATTCAGCACTACATTATTTTTCTGGCTCCCAATCTATCCACATCTCTAGTTTATTTTGATTTATCTTTTGTGTAACCTATGGAGTTCTGCAATGGGCCAAACACTTTTCTAGAACCACTTGCACACATTATATAATTAAATTTCTAACACAGACCTCCCAACTGGGTTTCCTTCTCCCCATTATATAGTTGAATAAACTGAGGGCAAGAAACATTAAGCAACTTGTCCAAGGGCATACAACAAATTAATGACCAGGCTGGGTTTGGAACTTCAGTGAATCTAACTTCAAAGCCTAGTGTATTTCCACTGTATCATGCCGTCTCTAGGAGTTTCTGTTCAAGATACTTCTTTTATATGTTAATAAAAATCAAAATGATGAGGCTGAACACTTATCTTTCCTTTATTCTTATGCAGATGGTGAAAGGGCAAATGAGCCTATTATGACCAGTTACCAAAACCACTGGTGATTCAATGAAGACAATGCTGAGGTTTTTAAAGAATGACAAAATTCACTGTATTTAATCATATTTTTAAAAATTATACAAATATGCATGTGTAAATAATTTTTCATGATTATATAAATTGAATTTCCTTCTTATTCAGACACCTACCTTCACCAGCAAACTCCTTCATATCTACTCCCCAGTATTTTGGAGTATATTGTTGGCTTTTTGATGTGCAATACTTCTTTTGTGCTCCTTTTTACCTCTTTTCCTTCCATTTTCTCTTTAGGAAGTGATGTCCCATATTAACAATCTAAGAACTATCTTTCTCTATTTTTTCCATCTACCTAATAAAAGAGTAACATGCAAATTGACCATACCTTTGCAATGCCCACCAGCCAATCAGGAGTGAGTATGCAAATTAACCCAACAAAGATGGAAGGTTAATTTGCATACACAGGCACGGAGAGGCCGGGGGTGGGGTGGGACACTTGCATCATCACCATGGCAACAACGCAGGCATTCCGCACCACCTCAGCCGCTCCGTGCCTCTGGGCAGTGTGGGAAAGGGGAAAGGAGGCTCCGGCCAGAGTGAAGGCGGTGCCAGCAGCTAGGGGATGGAAGGCCCACTTTTGTATGAATCTTCGTGCATCGGACCTCTAGTGTTCATATAATCATATAAAATATATACTTTCATGAATATTTATATCTATTATTACATAGTAATACCTAAAAATATAGAAAGGCATACAAAAAATGTCTTTATAAATATTGGCTCATTTCATGCCACTTTTTTCTCCACTCTGCTTTTCTCACTCAACAATATATAGGACAAACCCCTCCAGGTCAACTAGTAAACTCTCTGGTTCATTATTTTTGTTGGTTCCATGACATATAACTATGCAGTAGTAAACATCTATGCATGTGTATTTTTATCTGCTTATATTATTATTTCTATGAAGGAGATTCCAAGAATTGAATTCCTAAGATACAGTATGTGTAATATTAATTTTAACAGATATTATCAGATTATTTTCCAAGAAGGCTATAACCATTCATATTACCAGTTGCAATCTACAGAAGTATCCCCTTCTGCATCCTGACAGCCATAGTTATTTTCAAGTTTTGCCAGTTTAATGGGAATCAAGTGATATATCAGTCACCTTAATTTGCATGTCCCTTACTACCAGGATATTTAGATATGTTTTCACACATTCTTTGGCCACTGAATTCTTTGCTTATTTTCTGTAGCATTATTTTCTTGTCTTATAAGGGTTGTGTGCTTTTGTGTATTCTAGATAGTGTCTCTTTGTTCAGTAAACATATGTGTTTTTGTTCATTTTATGTTTTACAAAAGGCTTGTGTAACCTATGGAGTTCTGCAATGGGCCAAACACTTTGCTAGATACACTGCACACATTATATAATTCAGTTTCTAGCACAGACCTCACACCTGGGTCTGTGGGAGGCCTGTGCTAGAAACTGAATTATACTATTTTTTAGGAAGCTGGCAGAAATTTTAAATGAAATTTAATCAAATATATCTATTCTTCCTTTTTAAATGTCTGTGTTTTATGCCTTGGCTAAAAAGTTTTTCTTGCTCCTATGCTGTCATAGGATATTACATTTATACTTTTTATTTAATCTGTAATTTTAAAAATAGTATGCAATAGGGAAAAAATCTTTTTCTTTTCAAGATGGATAGTGAGTTCCTGGCATTATTAATTAAATAAATCTTTCTGGCTGAACTGAAATTTTAACCTCTGTCATACATTAAATTCACAAATACACTGACATCTCTTTCCTGAATCATGTAATGTGGGATCCCATGTCAACCCAAGAGCACAAGTGGCACAAATTTTCTTGTAGACTTCGTCACTTGTGAAACATAGATTGTGTATAACATGGAATAAGAACTATGAAACTACAAAAAGTTTGGTAACTCCAGTCCCACATAAACTTACCAGCTATGAGGGATTAATAAGGTGCTATCATATGAACATAAAGTGTTAAGCCACAGTACTAGGGGTGATCTGTGATGGCAAGATAGAAATGTGGTAGAAGCAGTTGGTAATACATGGTTTCATGTCAGGAGAGAACAGTGCAGAGTCTAATGTGCAAAATAAAATTTAGAGGAAAGAGGAACTGATATGGCTCTTGAAATGAAATTAGATCACTGATACTAGAATTTAGGAACTTTGAATTTTTTAGCACTTAAATAGATTTCTCTCTTTTTGCTGACATTGGAAAAATAATGAAATATTTTTACAATGATAAGATCATGGCTAATAACTGACATCTATTTTCAGTGTGGACTGCATACTCTAAAAATAATATTCAAGAATGATGGATTAGTTATTTACATTTTGGTTTTAAATACATTTGTTCATATTTTATAAATTATCACATTCCCTTAAAATTCTATTTTATAACATTTAAAAAAATCAACCTACGCAAGTATAGATATCATTCTGACTGGTGAGATGCAACTAGTTTCTGCACATTCATTTATGCAGAATTCTATAATACATGGGCTTTGGAGGAGTCAGGACTCAAGTTTGGTTTTTATTTGTGTTTCTTTTTACTTGTGGTGTGTGAAGACAGCTCTCTATTAGTAGTAGAGGTACTCCATCATCACCCCATTAATAAATCTCATCAGAACAAGGTTTCATTGCTGTGGATATTGAATAAGGCCCTGCCAGAAGGCTTCCAATACCCTTAGGATAAGATGCACTAAGTTCCCAGATTACGTATGGCAGCTTTGGGGCAAAAATTTGAGGGTCTATACTGGGTTTGAAGAGCCTTGATCAAGATATTTCCCCAGAGTGACAAACCTATAATTGTACCTATCAGCTTTAGGCTGCCTTGATTAATGAACCTTCTGTGATTTATCACCCACACTATTTTTAACAGGTGCTCTCCTCATTGTAATGGACTAGAGAATTTCAGAAATGATAACACAGCCTTGTTTCATTTATTTGTTTGGTGAAATTTTCTGAGAACACATAACAAGCAAAAATAACTGGTCATTTTGTAGAGACCAGAGATTAGTTAATGTCAGACTGGGATATTTTTTCACCTAATTGTCTTAATGCTTTAAAAGGAAGTTTCTGCTTTTTTCCTGTTTACTCTCCTACCATCACACACCTATCCTGACAGTCAAAGCATAGTGCTTTGAATTCCAGCTTTTTCTGTCCTCGGGAATTTCCCAGATCCTGGGAAAGTAACCTAGTGAGTAAGAATAAAAATATAGCATACTAGAGAGGCTTGAAAGAAAAATCACACACAAGTACATACACAACGTCACCATCCTCTAAAAAATTATAAGCTATGGAAGAATATATTATGCATCTAAACTAAATGTGCAGATAGTATATACCCATGCACAAAATTTTACCATTTGAGCATTGTTTATAGTCTAGACCCAACTAAATTAACAAATTCTATTTCACTGCTTTAAGGTTTTGTCAAGCATATTTCTATAGCACAGCAGTATATTGTACTGGGTGGCAGATGTCCCAGGTTATAAACCTAGCTCCTCACCATTTACAATCTGGGTGACCTTTGGCAAATTTCACAACCTCTCTGTGCCTAAATTATCTCATCTGTGAAATAAAGTTGATAACTCTTTATCTACTTCACAAGGTTATTCTGAAGATTAAATTAAAAAAAAAAAAGATATGCGAAGAGATTTTGCTATTTTATTCTTTTAAAAACAACTGGAACATCACTCAACTTCTCCAGGGCCTGTTAAGTGTCTTAAATCGAAAGGACCTCTGTTTTCCTAAAATCAATTCAAAGCAGATTACTCTGGTTCTTATCTATTCATTAAAGCCGGTCAAATGGACAATACTTACCAGTGCTATTGTACTGATTAATCCATAAACTGGAATGGAGAGAGAGAGAGAGAGAGAGAGAGATGATAGGTAATGTACCAACTTGAAGCCAATCTAAGACTGCTAGAAAGCCCTGTGAGCTAAGCAAAGATGAAATTATTTTCTAGTTGTGAGAAAAGAATGTGAACATTTAAAGGCTTAAGTTGCCCACAGGTTCATAGATTTTTATGCCATCTACTGTTTAATTCTGTAGGCTAATCATTCCCAAATGTGCAGCACATCAGAATCTTTTCCAGAATTTCTTAAGAAACAGTTTCTGGAACCCTGCCCAGACCTACAGATTCAGTCAGTATCTCCAAGCACATGGCCATGAAATATATATTTTGAAAATGTTCTCATGGTAGTTCTTATATACAACTATATTTGGGAATCAAGAACCAATGAAGTTACTTTTTAAAAATAAACTCTTTAATTTTGGAATAACTTTAGATTTACCAAAAAAAAAAAGTTATAAAAATAGTACAGAGAGTTTCCAAATATCCTTTCTTACTTCCACTAATGTTAACATCTTATACAAAAGCCACGGTACATTTGTCAAAACCAAGAAATTAATCCTATCTAATAAAAGAGTAACATGCAAATTAACCATCACTCCACTACACTCACAATCTATGCCCACCAGCCAATCAGGAGCGAGTATGCAAATTAAACCAACCAAGATGGCTGTGAACAGGAGGCTTGGGTTGCCCCCGGTGATGGAGGAAGCCAAGCTTTCCACACACCCTGGCCAGCCCAGGCCTCCACTCAAGGCTACAAAGTTTCAATTATAGAAGATAAATAAATCCCAGATACCAGGGCCTCCACTTGGGTCGCCGGCGGGCATGGCTGGCCTGAAAACCACCACAGGCTTCTCACCCAGGCCACCACATGCCCCAAGGGAACTCCCACCCTGATCTGGGACACCCTTCAGGGCAAACCAGCTGGCCCCCACCCGTGCACCAGCCCTCTATCCTATCTAATAAAAGAGTAATATGCAGATTGACCATCACTCCAACACACAAGATGGCTGCCCTCATGTGGTCAAAGATGGCTGCCCCCATGTGGACACAAGATGGCCACCACAAGATGGCCAGCAGGGGAGGGCAGTTGGGAGGGACCAGGTCTGCAAGGGAGGGCAGTTGTGGGTGATCAGGCCACCAGAGGAGGGCAGTTGGGACAGACCAGGCCTGCAGGGGAGGGCAGTTAGGGGTGACCATGCTGGCAGAGGAGGGAAGTTGGGGGTGACTGGGCCTTCAGGGAAATGCAGTTGGGGGGGACCCAGGCCTGCGGGGGACGGCAGTTAGGGGCAAACAGGCTGGCAGGGGAGCAGTTAGGTATCAATCAGGCTGGCAGGGGAGTGGTTAGGGGGTGATCAGGCTGGCAGGCAGAAGCAGTTAGGGCAATCAGGAAGGCAGCAGGCGAGCAGTTGGGAGGCAGCAGTCCTGGATTGTGAGAGGAATGTCCGACTGCCCATTTAGGCCCGATCCTACTGGGATCGGGCCTAAATGGGCAGTCGGACATCCCTCGAGCGGTACCAGATTGGAGAGGGTGCAGGCTGGGCTGAGGGGGACATACCCCCATGCACGAATTTCATGCACCGGGCCTGTAGTATTAAATAATAATAAAATTACTATTGACTAATCTCCATATCTGTTCATATTTCACCACTTTGTTTTTCATTAATGTCCTTTAAAAAATTCCACAATCCCATACAGAATACTCTTATGTTCTTAGTCATCATGTTCCTTATTCTTCTCTGGTCTATAGCAGTTTCTCAGTTTTGTCTTGCTTTGTTTATTATGACTTTGAGGATTGTGAAGAGTGCTGGTCAAGTATTTTATAGAATGTATTCAATACAAACTTCTGTGATTTCTTTCTCATGTTTAGACTAGTTTTGGTTTTGAGAATAACATAGAAGTGAAGTGCCCTTTTTATCACATTATATCTGAGCTACATGATATCAAGATCAGTTATCACTGGTAATGCTAACCCTGATCACTTGGTTAAGGCAGTGTCTGCCAGATCACACCACAGTAAAGTTATTATTTTTCCTCACCTCCCTCTCTGTCCTTCAGATCCTTCCTGTCTTCCTCCCTCTCTGACTTCCCATCTCTTTTCTTCCTGAGCCCACCGGCTGGGCCTGGGCGTGCATGGGTGGGTAGGGGTCCGAGGTTGTCAGAGAGGAAAATGGGGGAGGCGCTCCTGACCAATTCTCCCACCTCCCTCCATACTCTATTTTATAGAAATGAGTCATTAAATCCAGTCAAGGGTTAGGTGCTTTTGTGTGTGTGTGTCAGGAAGAAATGGGGGTTGGGGGGACGGGTATGGATTAAGCTCTACATCCTAAATGGAGAAGTATCAGTGAAGGTTTTCAAAGGCCAAAGCATTACTTCAAGAAAATGGAATTGATAAGATATCCTAGAAAGAAGATTGTTGGCTAAAATATCAGTTACAAAATTCAAAGTCTGAGAGATGAGGACCTATACAAATCAGAGATATTATTGAAGCATATGTCTAAAAAACATCGTGAAAATAAAAGAATCTTACTGATTGGAAATGAGGGAAAAGCAAGAAAAGAAACTCAAGATATACTGAGGTTTTGATCTTGAGTAACAGGGAAAAAGTGATATTATAGAAAACAGAGAAAGTGAACACTTTTGATTGGGATATATGAACTTTGAGGTTCCTGCAGGCATTGAGATGAATATGTTGCACAAGCCATTAGAAGGGGGATCACAAATCAACTTACCTCCTCATGAAGTTTGTTACCTGCTGGGGCCCATTCCCTGACTGCTCTTTCCTGTTTTTTCTATCATACTTCCAAAAAATATGTTTACTCCTAGGGGCAAGCCTCAAGATAGGGGTAGTGGTAGAGGTCAGAGGAAAAAGCCTCAAAGAATAGATGTGTATTATTCCATCTATCCTATAAATGAGACTTATTTGCTCAATAATCACCACTTCATTGTAAAAATAATGAATCCACCTTCATTATGAAAATTTGGTGTTTGTAATTAATGAGTACATTTGCCTATGGATAGAACATCCAGTGTTTTTCATTGCCCATGCACAGAGATAATCCTAAAATATTTGAAATCTAGTATTTCTGAACTTGGGAACAATGATAGACAAGGAAACCTTCTTTTGTATTTCAATTGGGAGGGGTGTGTGTTAAAAACTGAGCCTGCTCAAGCTTAAAGCATTTCTTAATTATGTGTTTGGTGATGCCTGAAATGCAGAAGAGTTCCAGAAGAAGGAAGAGAAGGAGGAGGAGGAGGAGGGGGAGGAGGAGGAGTTGGAGGAGGAGGAGGGGGAGGGGGAGGGGGAGGGGGAGGGGGAGGTAGAGGAGAAAAAGGTGGAAGAGGAAGAGGAGAAATTGGAGTACTTGAAGGAGGAGTGCTGACTAAATATCAATGCCTTTTGAGGGTGGATGGGAAGAATGTAAGGAACCTTACAATCTCAGGTGGAAGAAGGCTGCAAAGGTAATTTATTCTTTCATCCCTTGACCTTGGTGAGGACAGGGGAGAGGTGAGGGCAAGAGAGACATGGAAAGCTATGAAAATGGTCCCAGAGAGAGATGGGGTACTGTCCTTTTTTAAGTGGCCACCTTACTGGGAATCCATTAATCAGCCTACCTTTCCTGGCAGGCTGCTCCAGTGTCTACTGACAGATCTCCAGGATTCATTTCTCTCCTATCACCTAAATCGCTTGGAGTTTATAATCCATTCCTCTTGTGTTATTAATGATAAACCACTTGTAAAGAGCAGTTGAATTTTTAAAAGTTAGTATGAACTATGAGATGGAAGGATCAAGTACATAGACTTAGAGAAATGTTTTCTTACTGTTGTTTTTTTGTTTTTTTTTTTACCATTCTTTTTGTTTTACATAAACTATTTTTGCTTCTTTCTTTCTTTTCCTCATTTATCATTTTATTTGTCATTTACAGTGTTACTTTCTATTTGTATTAATGGCAGGATAATATCAATTTCCAAGCCTTTAACAATATTTTTTCTGTGCATTTAGAAATTAAAGTGTCTGATTAGCTTTTTCTTAGAAACACCTACTAGTAGGGTGCTACTTGCTATTACAAAACTTTTTATGTAAATTGTGTAGACTAAAAACAAACGAGAAAGCTTTCTAGAGAAAACTGACTTTATCATATTCATATCATAAGTATCCTGCAGCCACTGGCCACCCATGTTTGGTGTCTCTTCCTAACATACCTCTGTTCCCACTCACATTGATTCTTTTCCCCTCTTTCTATTGAGCACCACTTTTCATTCCAGCCCCAACTAGACACCTGCATCTCTTAGCCAACCTTGTCCATGCTCACTTCCCTACACATGCAACTTCACATTTTATGTTTTTCTCTTGTCTCTCATATTCATTTTCCTGTGTTATTACTTAACACTGCCTTCCCCAACCCTTTCTAGGGTAATTATTTTTTAAAATATATTTTTATTGATTTCAGAGAGGAAGGAAGAGGGAGAGAGATATATAAACATCCATGATGAGAGAGAATCATGGATCGGCTGCCTCCTGCAAGTCCCCCACTGGGGATCGAGCCCACAACCTGGGCATGTGCCCTTGACCAGAATCAAACCTTATACCTTTCATTTCACAGGCCGATGCTCTATCTACTAAGCCAAACTGGCTAGGGCTAGGGTAATTATTAAAGCATTTCGTTGTCCTTACCAAGATGCCGAATGTAACTTGCCATCCACTTCTACTGAAAAAAAAAGAAATCAATAGTGATTAAAAAGGAATAAAACAATTAAAAAAGAGATGCCTGAAAAATATATAGTTCTTTCAGCCTAGGCTTATGATTATCACTCCATCTGCAGTCATGGAGCTCTTTGAGAATTGGCTGAAAACTAGGGACCTTTCTTCAGAAAATTGCACACAATTGTGTACAATAGAAATCTGAGTATCATATTCCCTGACACAAGGTCAAACAATACTTTTCCAGGTGAGCTAAATACATCTTGGGTTGAGAGTCAGTTAGAGATCATTGCTCCACCCGGCAGCATCTGCGTGATTCTAGACCTGCTCTACCAAGCTGAGCCGCTCCCTAATATTAAGCCCATGAGTCACAAGGGGAACATCTTCAGAACAGCACCAACAAATTTATGCTTGTAGTAAAGCAAGAGATATTGCGAAGAAATGTGTCCACTGATTCATATCCTCTGAACTTTGAAAATTCCAGCCACACTCCCACCAGCTAACTCTGCTGCCTGACTGTATTCCTTCAGAGACACGGCAGGATTGCCATCTTCACTTCCTGTGGTCTTTTCCCCATTGAGCACTTTCTAAGTAAGGTCATCCCAGTTTTTAATTGGAAGGACTTCCACCGCCAGCACAACTCCCAGTTTCTCTTTCTTGCTTTACTTTGCCTTGTTGCATTTTCCAAATCTAGAATACTCCTCATTTACTTGTTTTGTTTGTTGTCTGTCTTCTTTCACTGAATGAGAGTGTTCTGTTTTGATCACTGATCTATCCCAGTCTCTGGAATAGTGCTTGGCACATATGAGATGTTCACATGTTTGTTGAACCAGTAAATGGACAAAGAGTTGACTATATCTTTGCATGGTCTACCAGAAAGCTCAGGATAAAATACTCAGTTGATTGATATAACATTCATTACTCTTGGATTCATCTTTTTTTTTTTTTTTACCCTTATGGCCTTTTTTAAAATTTTCACAGTTGCATTTTTTTTGGTGTATGTGTTATACATAATTGTGTAAACCCTTTCAAGTCTGTTTTTTAAAAAAGAATGGATTTAATGCAATAGCTTTTTTTTTTATTTCTTTACCTCATCTCTCTTCATATTTTCTCTTTGCATATTTATATTTCTCCCACTATTTTCTATTTTTTTACCATGTTATCTTATATATAAATCATAAGTTCTAACCTGTTAGTGAATGTGGTGGTCTGAATGTGGTGATCTCTCAGGTAGAGATCCTGAGTCTATGTTATTTTGCATATATATAGTTTATAAGGATAAATTTGTGAATGTTTGCATTCTAGGAAGTTTTTCCAGACATGGAAAAACTTATGTAAATGTGTAGCAACAGCTGCACTGTAAATATAGTGATAACTTCTGCACAGAGAAATTTTTATTTTTAAACAATTGAACAAAAATTCTGCTTTCCTAATATTCTAGTGAAAATGATCATCCAAAGGCTTCCCCCTTCCTTCTCACATGACTCAGTGAGGTGAGGTGTGTTCCTAAGATTGTCTCCACCAAAATGCCCATAATGACAGAAAGAAAGAATGAGTGTATGCCAGCAGGACTTATTTTAAAACTTGTGTTTTCTCTTAAAAATATGCATATGAAGTTGGCTTTCTATTGCATTTTGTATAAATATAGTCCTTTAAGTTGCCTCTCACTGACAGAAATGGGCTTCCCATGAGGCTGCAATGGGTAGGGCAGGACTTGTAACACTGATCCAGCACATCACCAGACAGACCCCAGGGCTTAGAAATTCCATGATGATCCAGGAGCTCAGCAACAGAAGATTCACTGCCTGTTCTAACTTTTGTTTTTAACTCTCTAAATACTTCTGCTATTTGAAAATACTTTTTGAAAGTTTTCTCTTTGCACGACTGTCCTTCTAAGTCCAGCACCAATGTTGCCTCTTCCATGACCGTTCTCCAGCTTCCATTAACAGGAAGTAACTGTACTTTCTCCTGAAGAATAATGAGCTAATATTCATCAAGATCATAAAGTGTAAAGGAATTGATTGAGGACTATGAAGTAAAGTAACCAGTGTGTATTGAATTCCTGTAATATACCAGCATGTTCATATAAATAAACTATTATGTTTGCATTAATTCCATGAGATTTATAGTGTTCTTAAATGTGGAAACACAAGCTAGATGTAGAATAACTTGCTCGGACTCATACAGCTAGAAAGTAGCAGAGATAGAAGTTTGAGTTTGTTTAGTTTCAAAACCCATAATTTTTATTACATATAGATCAGCTTTTTAGTCTCTATAGCATTTGCTTCTCATAAGGGAAGAAAAACAAATGGGTCTATTACTACTAAAAATAGTGTTGATTTTGTATGCTAGTATGTTTTATAAATGAATAAATCACTTTTTAAGTCAGTTTTACTTCTTTGCAACCATTTTCCTCTACACTGTTTTCCATCCACCACGAAGTATCATCTATACTAATAAAAGGGTAATATGCTAATTAGGGCAGACGTCTTCCAGAAGTTCTTCCTGACATCCTTCCAGACAAAGCCACAGCAGCTGCAAAGGCCAAGGGCCAGCAGCCATGGCGTCTGTGAGAGCCGAGGGCCGGTCCAGCACAGTGGTCCTTTTTGCAGAGGCCCCGGGAGAAGGCTGGTGCCGTGGGAGAAAAGAGAAGGGAGAAGGTGGCAGTTAGGTAGGTAGGGGGATCAGGCCAGGAGGGGAGAGCAGTTAGGCAGTTAAAGGGATCATAACAGGAGTGGAGAGCAGTTAGGGCTATCAGGCCAGGAGGGGAGAGCAGTTATGGGCAATCAGGCTGGCAGGGGAGCAGTTGAGGGTATCAGGCAGGCAGGCAGAGGCAGTTAGGGGGATCAGGCAGGCAGGTGAGCAGTTAGGAGCCAGTGGTCCCTGATTGGAGAGGCTGCAGGCCAAGCTGAGGGACCCCCCATGCACAAATTTTGTGCACCGAGCCTCTAGTATAATTAATAAATGAAAAAGTTGATTGGAAGAAAATGTTGCTTCACTATGTATAGTTACAGGTCCTCTGGGCAGCCTGAGTTACTGCCAGGCTCCTCAAAGTTATATGTGCATCTATAATTGTCTACAAGCTGAAAATGTGTCTCAGGGAAATATATAATAATGTATTTTACTAGAGGCTCAATGCACAAAATTCATGCAAGAGTAGTTTAGTTTAGTTCTGAAAGCCACATGGAACAAAATTCCCTTTTTTTATGAAAAAGAAATTCAAGGAGTTCCTGACCTTTATCAGCACTAAAACTGCTTTCTAAAATAAAATAAATTGGTTGTGTCTCACTTATACTTTACATGACCAACTAATGAGAGAACACTTCCCCCTCTGGCACCTGGGACCCAGGCTTCCCTCGCAGCCCCGGCTTCATGTGGAAGGTCGTCCAGAAGGACATCCAGTCTAATTAGCATATTATGCTTTTATTATTACAGACTAGAGGCCCAGTGCATGAAATTCATGCATGGGGGGTGGTCCCTCAGCCCGGCCTGCACCCTTGGAGGATGTGGCCTAAACACTCTCACAATCCAGGACCCCTTGGGGGATGTCCGAATGCCAGTTTAAGCCAGATCCCGCAGGCAGAGTGGTTAAGGGCGATCATGCAGCCTGCCTCATTGCCCCTAAACATTCTGGCTGCCTGCCTGATCACCCCAAACCCCTCTGCCAGCCTGCCTGATTGCTCCTAACCACTAGCCTGCCTGCCTGATACCCCTAACTGCTTGCCTGCCTGCCTGATGCCCCTAACTGCTTGCCTGCCTTCCTGATCACCACTAACCACTCGCCTGTCTGTCTGATCACCCCTAACTGCCTCTGCCTTTGCCCCCACTGCCGCAGCTTCATCTGAAAGGACATCTGGAATGATGTCCGGAAGGTTGTTCGAATGTCCAGTCTAATTAACATATTACGCTTTTATTATTATAGATGCTATTTTTTTAAATGTCTGAAGAGACTATATCCAGTTTTAAATACAAATTCAATTAAACATTTTACTGAATTCAGTGTCATTTTGAACTTTGAGTGTTCTCTCATTAGTTGGGCATGTAAAGTATAAGTGAGACACAACCAATTTATGTTATTTTAGAAAGCAGTTTTAGTGCTGATAAAGGTCAGGAACTCCTTGAATTTCTTTTTCATAAAAAAAGGGAATTTTGTTCCATGTGGCTTTCAGAACTAAACTAAATTTGTTTTTGCACTGCACTGCATGTTATCCATCCCTGGAAACATTGTGGAGTACATGGTGAATTTAATCCCATTAGTCTTTGGAAATCTGATGAGTGGTCCCATTTCTGATTTTCCTAATCATCTGTTCTACCTGTAAGATATTGTCTTATAGGGACATCTGCTGGTAAATAAATAAATGTCTGGAACAATTGAACACTGTCTTCTCCTTGGTGTCTGCCATGGCATCACTCTGAGGGTACAGCCTCCCTCCGTGCATTGCTTCCATTAGGGCATGGCTGTTAACATTCTAAATATTCTATCATTTCATGGTCCAGTCCTTCTTAGGTGACATAAAATTGCCTTCATTATACATATGCCTTGTTCCCACAACAGATTCACATGTGTTATTTAATTTTTTTCCCCCAGATTGACCATATATTATCCTGAAAACCTCAGGCTTTCTGAAAGCTTATTTGCTTTCAGGCAGAGAATGGAAATCGCAGCATTGGAGCCCAGGCTCCATAATAAGCCATCACCTACTCTGTTGCTTGTCTTACAAGATCTGAAACATACAAGGTGGGGAAAATGCCACTCATCTTCAGTTCACAAATTGCAGAAAACAATTAAAATAAATTTGATAATGAGATTAACATCTTAAACTTTTGGCCTCTAATTTTTTCATGAGTTGGGGAATAGTATCTTAATAATTTTATCATTAAGTTGAGATGCTCCTCTTCCACTCAGCTACATAAGGCTTTCCAGTAATAACTGGCTGCAGCTAATTAGTTATCACCTTTCACTTTAAATATGATTATCTGATGAAAGTAAAGTAACCAGTATTGCTATCTACTAACAATAACCGTCACCAGAAGGATGAAATTATTTATTTTCTTTCTGTGTTTCACTGAGCAAGGATCACCTTCATGCTCCATCTTTGGAAAAGCAGAACTGTGTTAAATCACCTATTTTAGACTTAAAATTAAATTGCCTATAAAAGTCAATATTACCAACAGTACAGTGTAGCAGCTTATTCATGCTACATCTTTAAACTCACCACACATTAATGTGCTAATGTGATGGAAAATAAAGAACCAGCACATACCTTCCCTGTCCTTTCTTCTCTATTTTTTCTTATTTACATATGTATATTTTTAAGCTAGTAGACGATTGTTCATCAGTTAAAGCATTCCCTGTCAAAAGAAATGACATAATCATTAACTAATTACAACTAAATAATAGCATTGCACATTTGACAGGTTAACAAAATTCTAAGAGTTGAAAGTTGAAGAAAGACAATAATAAAGCTACTATTCTCACAAAATTCTCAAATACCAATATGGGAAATAAACTCTTTTGGGGTTTTCATCAACGATGAAACTTACTTTTTCCCTCTTGATCTAATTGTATAAAAAAACATTTGAATTTGTATTAATATTTTAAACTTATTCACTAAGTTTTAATTCATTTTTACTGATTTTATCCAACCATAAATCATAGAATCTACTGATACAGTTTCAACATGCTGAAATCTTCATTTTGGCTGTTTCCCCCATTACCAATGAAGCAGCAAGATACACATGGCAACTCTCAGATGTGAAACGAAGAAAGAAAACCAAGGCAAGAGAAGTAAACCAGTGTTTTCCATGGAATCTATTTTGTTCAAAAAGCCAAAAAGAAACCACAAAGATACGTTTGCCAATATTACCTTTGAAGAATTTCATAGCTTAACTGAAAATAATTTGGAAGGATTAAGGCAAAATTTGTCTATTTTGTCCTTGCTGGTTTGGCTCAGTGTATAGCACGTCAGCCTGCGGACTGAAGGGTCCCAGGTTCGATTCCGGTCAAGGGCACATGCCCAAGTTGTGGGCTCGATCCCCTGTGGGGGCGTGCAGGAGGCAGCCGATCAATGATTCTCATCATTGATGTTTCTATCTCTCTCTCCCTCTTCCTTCCTCTCTGAAATCAATAAAATAAATATTTAAGAAATGTGTCTATTTTACTTTTTACATAGTAGCTCAACTATTTTCAACTATAGCAGAATATCTACTGTTCCCAATTTCCTCACACATATCCCAGTATAATCTTTCTGAAGAGAAAAGGAAAAGGAAGAAAATACAGAAAACTCTTTCTAAACCCTATCCTTTAGCAAGCACATAAAAGGACAATTAAAGAATATATTATCCAGTGTTGTAGATACTATAGACTGTTAAATCCCATATGATGTGACTTCAGAGGGAATCAGTAGAAGTAAAGTAACATGAATATAAGTGTTAAATATCTAGTTTTTTTTAATTACTTATTATAGCCTGAGAACATTGTCCCCTTAATTCTACTATTGTGAAACTTAACAGTAAACTTATGAAGTTGGCCAGTTTTGTTGCTAGAGAAATGAGGAAAGAGTGGAGATATATAAAAAAAAAACTGTTAAGAGATTTTGCTTTAAATGTTAGAAACGAAATACAATCTAATAAAAGTTTTAAGTCATTTAATATATTTCAAAACATTAAAATTTGTTCAATAAATGACAGTTTTTTCATATGAGAGACAAATGAATAATTTTTGAGCATACACCAACAGGATCTCAAAAGGAAAAAAATGTTAACATGGGAAGCTGGAAAGAGAGCCGTGCATTAAAAGGTGGTACTAGTATTGCAAACCACACAAAAAATGTAGAAAATTTTCAAATTATTTACCTTTCTAATTCAGCACAAATGTTCTACAGCTAATTATCATGAGATATTGCCTGGAAATTAACCAGTCATGTTGTGTTTCTATCTCCAGATTTACAATTAGTAATACTATTAATGTGGTTCCTATACTTAGCATTACTAATTACATTGCTATGAACTAATGGTGTTAAAAATAGCAATAACCATCAACTACCAATTAATGCTTAATGAGAGCATATAAACCCTGGCATTGTAATGAATTTCAAAATTATCAATGCTTGTATTCCTCTTGTAATCATGCAAAAATGGGTGTAACCAGTAACCACAGAAGTAGGGCATTGATTGAAAGCATAGTTACCACATCATTGCAGAAAAATCAAGAAACAAATGGCTCTTTGAAAGAATACATATTTCATTTTAACCTTATAATCTAACACACAAGTTTCAGGAAAGAGTTTTTTCTAGTTATAAATATAAAAGGCAACTGAAAACTAATTTGCAAAAAAAATTCTATGATTAAAAAAAAATGTTAACAATTTTGGAAGAAGAGTTATGATGGAGGAATCATTCAACAAATCATGTATCCTAGAATTTATATAAGGCATAATATCCCAGAAGTTCAGTATTTACCAGAAAGCAGATGTCAGTGTTTAAAAAACTAAACTCAACTGAAGGCCTTATTAGCTTTATTTAATGATTGATTAATTGGTCATCATTCCATCAAACAGATAGAAAGGAGTCCTGAAGAACTGTACAAAATGAAAGACTTTTGTAGACAGAAGTGGGTGGCACAAGGAAGTTACTAGCAAAGAACAGATTGTTCATGCAAAGTCACCTTCCTTTAGGGGACAGCAGGAGTTTATCAGTCATATTACCTCATTAGTACTGACAAGATAATTCCAAATTGATTTAAGATTCTACTTCTGGGAAAGGTTGAAACTATAAATCTGGGATTAAGTCTTGGTTTGGTGACATAGACTTAGCACAAGTAACTATTTTGGGCCTATTTTCTCTTTTTATTTTTAACAATAAAAATGCCTTATATTAGCTAGCATAGGTTAGGTTATGCTCCAGTAATAAACATTCAAGTCATAACATACAAAATTTTATTTTATAGTTAATATTTCATCTTGGCAGTAGTCTTTTTAACCCATGATCCTAGTCAAAAGAATAGATAGTGTATTTCAAGAATATGGAAGAGCGAAGAAGTCATCCACCATAGTATGGAATAAAAAAAAGAGTAACTTTTCCAATAAAGAGGCCAATGATGTGCATGAGTATGTGTGAGTGTATTCTCAAAGCAGCACAGAAATATGCTAAGGCATTCACACTAACAGTGACAATCAGACAATAAAGAAAAGTAAAGAAGACACTAAGAAGACTCACAGGACTCAACTACAATGCTTATACACCTACACTTTATTGCAGGAAAATAATAAACTATAACATCAGTATTAAAGTAAGGCTGTGAGAACTGAATGGATAAGAAAAATGGCCCAAGGATTAAAAATGCCAGCAGAGTATGTGGATTCTGCACAGACATGCTCAGGAATAACCAAATTATAACCAAAACACAAAAAACTTGCTGAATAATTAACGGAAGACTGTCTGAAGAGAAATCTGATACCCTTGGATGAAAAGTGGAGGCCACATAGAGATTGGTAGGAGGGGTGGAGGTGCCATTGACAATTCTAGGATATAATTCCCAAGCTGGGCTCCCTAGCAGAGAACCCAGAATGGAGAAGGGTACCCACATAAACATCTAGCAGTAAAAAAAAGCAGGGTTGCTATCTGCCATGAAGCAGCGGCTGAAAATTCAGGCACCCTCTTAAAGGGTCAACAAACAAAATTCCCTGCAGTGCCACCAACCTTGTGCTCCAGCAGAGGGAGGGCACAGTGGACTGGAGCTGTGTGAGCAGAAGGCAGGATTGGGTACGCAGCAGTTAGAGCTCAGAAGGCAGACACCCCTAGTTTCTGGTGCTGAGTGATTCTCTCAAGCAGCAGAGAATATCTTTCCCACACAGACATTTGCCTTGCCTGGGGGGAAGATAGTTGACCCACCCTATTGGAAAACACTTTGCCCTGAGGCCACTTAAGAGACTAAAAATAACAATTAGCCTCCAGGCAGAAGCAACTGCCCCACCCTGTTGAAAAAACTCTTGCCACACCTAAGGATGATTGCCTGGGCACAATTCAAGTTGGAATCCTATCAGTCTGTATGCAGAGGCGGTCTCTGGAGGCTTTGAGTTTTTCCCTGATCTAATTAGTTAGAAACAGCATTTAACACTGTCCTGTGCTAGAAGTTGAGAGGTGAAGAGGATCTACCTAATACATAGGCACAAACCCAAACAGACAACCAAAATGAGGAAAAAAAGAAACAACCCCCAAATGAGTGAACAAGAGAATTCTACAAAAGAAGAGATAAATGAAGCAGATATAAGAAATTTATCTGAAACAGGGTTATAAGTAATAATGGTAAAGATGTTCAACAGTATGAGAAAATATAGAGTAACTATGAAAACAGAAATAAAGAATGACATAGCACAAATAAAGAGCACATTGGAAGGAATACACAGCAGTTTAGGGGAAGCTGAAGATTGAATCAGTGAATTTTAAGACATGGTTGAAAAAATCAATCAGAGAACCAAAAAGAAAAAAAACAATTAAAAAAACAGAAGGACAGCTTTAGGGAGCTGTAGGACAATCTGAAATGTAATGATATGATAATAGCAACTGTTTAAGTCATTAGAATCACTGTTTGCTTGTTAAGTTTTTGTCTGTAAGATCTATCCAGTGAAGTCAGTGAAGTGTTAAAGTCCTCTATTATGACTGTATTAGTGTCAATCTCTCCATTTAAGTCCTCTAGAAGTTATATATACATATACATATATATATATATATATATATACATATATATATATATATATATATATATATATATATATATATATATTTGTGTGTGTGTGTGTGTGTGTGCTCCTATATTGGGTGCATATATGTTTACCAGAGTTATATCCCCTTGTTGGATCAAAGAGGCAGAAAGGGAGAAAGGGATAGAGAACATGTTTGAAGAAATAATGGCAGAAAACTTCTCTAACCTGGTAAAGGAAAAAGTCACACAAGTTCAGGAGGCACAGAGAACCCCAAGCAAGAAGAGCCCAAACAGGCCCACAGCCAGACACATAATAATTAAAATGCCAAAAATTAAAGACAAAGAGAGAATCCTAAAGGCAGAAAGAGGAAAACAAGCTATTACCTACAATGGTACAACTTTATACTCCTATAAAACTGAAAGCTGATTACTCCTCAGAAACTCTACAGGCCAGAAGGGAATGACATGAAGTATTCAAGTAATGGAAAGCAAAGGTCTGAAACCAAGATTACTATATCCAGCATGGTTATCATTGAAAATAGAAGGTCAAGTAAAGAGCTTCCTGGACAAAAAAAAAAAAAAGATAAAGGAGTACATCACCACCAAGCCAGCATTACAAGAAATGCTAAATGGATTGCTATAATGAGAAGAAGAAACAGAGAGAGAAATCTAGGCATACAGAATTAAAATGGCAATAAATAATTACCTATCAATAATAACCCTCGCCCTAGCTGTTTTGGTTCAGTGGAAAGAGCATCAGCCTGTGGACTGAAGGGTCCTGGGTTCGATTCCAGTCAAGGGCACATGCCTGGGTTGTGGGCTCAATCCCCAGTGGAGGGGGGGGGTGTGCAGGAGGTGGGCCAATCAATCATTCTCTCTCATCATTGATGTTTCTATCTCTCTCCCACTCCCTTCTTCTCTGAAATCAATAAAAATATTAATAATAATAATAACCCTAAATGTAAATTAATTAAATGCTCCAATCAAAAGGCATAGATAGGGTAACTGAATGGATACAAACACATGAACCAAATATATGCTGTCTACACGAGTCCCACCACAGAACAAAAGGCACACACAGGATGAGAGTGAAGGGATGGAATAAATTATTTCCATGTAAATGGAAAATAAATAAAAGTTGGAGAAGCAATACTCATATCCGACAAAATAGACTTCAAAATGAAGGCCATCACAAGAGACAACAAAGGTCACTATATATTACTAAAGGGATTGATCCAACAAGAGGCTATAACCCTGGTTATGCACCCAAACATTTATGCATCAAATATAAGGGCACCTAAATAATTTTAAAAAATTCTAGAGGACTTTAATAGAGAGATTGAACAAGAGTCATAGTAGGGGAGTTTAACACCCCTCTGACTTCACTGGATAGATCTTCCAGACAAAAACTTAACAAAGAAACAGAGACTCTAAAGGACACACTGGATCACATGGATTTATTTGACATTTATACAACATTTCACCCAAAGCAAGAGAATATACATTCATCTCAAATGCACATGGATCATTCACAAAGGTAGACCACATGTTAGTACACAAAACAAGTCTCTAGAAGTTCAAGAAGATTGAAATCATATCAAGCATCTTCTCAGATCACAGTGGAATGAAATTATAAATCAACTACAGTAAAAACACCCAAAAGCATTCAAACACATGTAGGCTAAACAGCATGTTATTAAACAATGAATGGGTTACTAACCAGATCAAGAAAGAAATAAAAAAACTTCATGGAAACAAATGAAAATGAGCACACAACAACCCAAAATCTCTGGGACACAGCAAAAGCAGTCCTGAGAGGTAAATTTATAGCACTACAGGCCTACCTCAAAAAACAAGAAAATTCAATAATAACCTATTGACACCTACAACTTAAAGTACTAAAAAGAGAACAACAAGAAAAGATAGAGTAAGTATAAGGAAGGAAATAATAAAGATTAGAGCAGAAATAAATAACACAGAGACTAAAAAAAAAAAAAAACAACAACACACAAACAAAGAAACAAAGAGCTGGTTCTTTGAAAGGATAAACAAAATTGATGAACTATTAGGTAGACTCGCCAAGAAACAAAGAGAAAGGACCCAAATATATAAAATCAGAAATGATATTGGAGAAGTAACCACTGACACCAAAGAAATACAAAGGATTGTAAGAAAATACTATGAACAACTATATGCCAACAAGAAGGACAATGTGGATGAAATGGACAAATTCCTAGAAAAATACAACTTCCCAAAACTGAATCAGGAAGAATCAGAAAACCCGAATAGGCCAATAACAACTGATGAAATAGAAGCAGTAATAATAATTTTTTTTAAAAAAAAGCCCAGCAAACAAAATCCCAGTTACAGAGAAGATTTACCAAACATTCAAGGAAGAACTAACACCTATATTCCTCAAATTATTTCAAAAAAATCTAAGATCTAAGAGTAATGAACACTTCCAAACTCTTTTTATGAGGCTAGCATTATCCTAATTCTAAAACAAGATAAAGACACTACAAAGAAAAAGAATTATAGGCCAATATTCCTGATGAACGTAGATGCTAAATTCCTAAAGAAAATATTAGTAAATCAGATCCAGCAATATATTAAAAAGATCATACATCATGACCAAATGGGATTTCTTCCATGGATGCAAGACTGGTACAGTATTCACAAATCAATAACCTTGATACAACACATAAACAAATTGAAAGATAAAAATCACATTCACATATCCATGGACACAGAAAAAGCATTCGACAAAATCCAACACCCATTTTTGATAAACACTTTCAGCAAACTAGGAATAGAGGGATCATATCTCAACATGATAAAGGCCATATAAAACAAACCTATAGCCAACATCATACTCAATGGGCAAAAACTAAACCCATTTCAACTGAGAACAGGAACAAGACAGGGATGTCAGCTTTCACCACTCTTATTCAACATAGTACTGGAAGACCTAGCCACAGAGATCAGACAAGAAGAAGAAATAAAAGGCATCCAAATTGGAAAAGAAGAAGTAAAATTCTCATTATTGGCAGATGACATATTATACATAGAAAACACTAAATACTCCACCAAAAAACTACTGGATTTAATAAATGAACTTGAAAATACAGCAGGATACAAAATCAACACCCAAAATTCAATTGCTGTTTTATACATAAATAATGAATTCTCAGAAAGAGAAACTAAACAAACAATCCCATTTACCATTGCAACAAAAAAAAATTAAGATACTTAGGAATAAACTTAACCAACGAGGCAAAGACCTGTACTAAGAAAACTATGGGACATTGAAAAAAAAGAGATAGAAAATATAAACAAGTGGAATAATGTATAGTGTTCATCAATTGGTAGATTTAACATCATTAAAATGTCCATACTATGCAAGATAATCTACAGATTCAATGCAATCCCTGTTAAAATACCAACAACATAATACACAGAGCTAGAATAAACACTCCAAAAATTTATATGGAATCAAAAAAGACCCTGAATAGCTGCAGCAATCTTGAATAAGAAAAACAAAGCTGGAGGAATCACAATATCAGATTTCAAGTTATACTACAAAGCCATTGTTATCAAAACAGCCTGGTATAGCCATAAGAACAGGCATATAGATAAATGGAACAGAACAGAGACCCCAGAAATCAACCCAACACATTACGCTCAATTCATATATGACAAAGGAGGCAAGAGCATACAATGGAGTCAAGACAGTCTCTTCAATAAATGGTGTTGGGAAAACTGGACATGCAAAACAATGAAACTAGACCACCAAGGTACACCATACACAAGAATAAACTCAAAATGGATAAAAGACTTAAATGTAAGATGTGAAACCATATAAATCTTAGAAGAAACCATAGGCAGCAAAATCTCAGATATTACTTGTAGCAATATGTTTACAGATACATCTCCTAAGGCAAAGTAAACTAAGGAGAAAATAAACAAATGGGATTACATCAAAATAAAAGGCTTCTGCACAGCAAAATAAACCATTAACAAAGTGAAAAGAGAGCCCACTGTATGGGAGAACATATTTGGCAATGATACATGTGATTAAGGTTTGGTATCCACAATATATAAGGACCTTATACAACTTAACAAAAGGAAGACAAACAATCCAATTACGAAATGGCCGAAGGACCTAAATAAACACTTCTACAAAGAGGACATACAGATGGCCAAGAAACATATGAAAAAAAATGCTCAAAGTCATTGATCAGCAGAGAGGTGCAAATTAAAATGACAGTGAGGTATCACCTCACACCTGTGAGAATGGCTACCATCAAAAAATCAACAAATGACAATTGCCGGAGAGGATGTGGAGAAAAGGGAACTCTAGTACACTGCTAGGTAATGCAGACTGGTGCAACAATTATAGAAAACAGTATGGTGTTTCCTAAAAAAATTAAAAATGGAACTGCCATTTGACCCAGTGATCCCACATCTAGGAATATATCCTAAGAATCCTGAAACACCAATCAGAAAGAATGTATGCACACCCATGTTCATAGTAGCGCAATTTATAATAGCTAAGATCTGGAAACAGCCCTAGTGCTCATCAGTAGATGAGTAGATAAAAAAGCAGTGGTACATTTGTACCATGGAATACTATGCAGCAGTAAAAAAGAAGAATCACCCTTCGAGACAGCATGGAGGAACCTGGAGAGTATCATGCTAAGTAAAATAAGTCAGTCAGAGAAAGACAAGTATCACATGATTGCACTTATATGTGGAATTTATACTAATAAAAGCCTAGGTGGCCCTTGCGCCCTCACACGACGCCCTCACGTCATTACAAGATGGCTGCCCCATATTGTCCCAAGATGGCTGCCACAAGATGGCTGCCACACAATGGCCAGCAGGGGAGGGCAGTTGTGGGCAATCAGGCCGGCAGGGGAGGGCAGTTGGGGAAGACCAGGCCTGCAGGGGAGGGCAGTTAGGAGTGACCAGGCCAACAGGGGAGGCCAGTTGGGGAACATTGGGACAGCAGGGGAGGGCAGTTGGGGATGATAGGGCTTGCAGGGGAGCAGTTAGGCATCAATCAGGTTGCAGGGGAGCGATTAGGGGCAATCAAGCAGGCAGGCAGGCAAGTGGTTAGGAGCCAGCAGTCCTGGATTGTGAGAGGGATGTCTGACTGCCAGTTTAGGCCTGATCCTTCTTTCTCATAAATTCCCTTTCTCTTACCTTTGTCTCCTAGTCAGAACTCTATTTGGGTTTCTGCCTGAGTCAGTGCTTCCCAAATAACTATTCTATCTCAAATAAGTGCTTGTTGCTTCTCACTTTGAAAGGTCTTTTATTTTTAGGTAAACAACTCACAGACAAGTCTCAAATGGATAATATTCATTTTGTGAGCACTGGTTTATAAAAGGAGCCAAGAAGTGTTAGTGATTGTTTTATTTCATTACTAGAGGCCCGGTGCACGAAATTCATGCACCGGGGCGGTGGGGGGAGGGTACCTCAGCCCGGTCTGCACCCTCTTGCAATCTGGGACCTCTCAGGGGA